>NC_083236.1:70047238-70085888 GCF_032191835.1 Heteronotia binoei | reverse complement strand
GGAGCGGAAGGAAGACATCCATTGCCATTTTCACCTTGGCAGTCAAAGTACCTGCTCATTAATTTTTTTTTTCCTGGATTGTAATTTTTAAATATACAATTAGGAAAATAAAATAGGAAACCAATGAACAATTGCTTTTTACTACAAAGAGAAAAGCAGTAAGCAAAGCTTTGGGAGAGAGCTGATTAAAGATGCATTCAAGAAGGCCTGCTGAGTAAACAGGAAATAATTGGGCTGGAAAACAGAAGCTGCTCGAAGAGAGGGAAGGAAGAAAATGTAAAAGGGCTGGAGTGCTGAACGTATGGTTGGGCTGCATTCCCTCAGTGATGAATCTCGGTTTCATTTTCATTGTTGGCAGAAATGGCTTAAAATACTGTAATTGCATTTTAAATGGAGGGGGGGAGGGGAGGAGAATCACCACAAAGCAAGTCAAAACATTATGAAAAACCCCCAACATATACACAAAGGCCAGAATGCAATAATTTATCAATGGCATCATCTAGATTTTCCATGAAGTCTGAACAAATTTTTCTAGATTGATACATAATAATTTGTTTGTTTGATGAATTATGTCAATTTCCGGGGAAAAAATGGTTAGCAAGTGGTCCATTAGTGGCTATTAGCCACAGCGTATTGTTGGAACTCTCTGTCTGGGGCAGTGATGCTCTGTATTCTTGGTGCTTGGGGAGGGGGGGAACAGTGGGAGGGCTTCTAGTGTCCTGGCCCCACTGATGGACCTCCTGATGGTCACTGTGTGACACAGAGTGCTGCACTGGATGGGCCATTGGCCTGATTCAACATGGCTTCTCTTATGTTTTATGTCTGGGGCAAGTGATGCTCTGTATTCTTGGTGATTGGGGGGCCCACAGTGGGAGGGCTTCCAGTGTCCTGGCCCCACTGGTGGACCTCCTGATGGCACTTGGGGTTTTTGGCCACTGTGTGACACAGAGTGTTGGACTGGATGGGCCATTGGCCTGATCCAACATGGCTTCTCTTATGTTCTTCTGTGACACAGAGTGTTGGACTGGATGGGCCATTGGCCTGATCCAACAGGGCTTCTCTTATGTTCTTCTGTGACACAGAGCGTTGGACTGGAGGGGCCATTGGCCTGATCCAACAGGGCTTCTCTTATGTTCTTATGTGACGCAGAGTGTTGGACTGGAGGGGCCATTGGCCTGATCCAACAGGGCTTCTGTTATGTTCTTATGTGACACAGAGTGTTGGACTGGAGGGGCCACTGGCCTGATCCAACAGGGCTTCTCTTATGTTCTTCTGTGACACAGAGCGTTGGACTGGAGGGGCCATTGGCCTGATCCAACAGGGCTTCTCTTATGTTCTTATGTGACACAGAGTGTTGGACTGGAGGGGCCGTTGGCATGATCCAACAGGGCTTCTCTTATGTTCTTATGTGACGCAGAGTGTTGGACTGGAGGGGCCATTGGCCTGATCCAACAGGGCTTCTCTTATGTTCTTATGTGACACAGAGTGTTGGACTGGAGGGGCCACTGGACTGATCCAACAGGGCTTCTCTTATGTTCTTATGTGACACAGAGTGTTGGAGTGGATGGGCCATTGGCCTGATCCAACATGGCTTCTCTTATGTTCTTATGTCTGGGGCAGTGATGCTCTGTATTCTTGGTGCTTGGAGGGGGGGTACAGTGGGAGGGCTTCTAGTGGCCCCACTGATGGACCTTCTGATGGCACCTGGGTTTTGGCCACTGTGTGACACAGAGTGTTGGACTGGATGCTCCATTGGCCTGATCCAACATGGCTTCTCTTATGTTCTTGTGTCTGGGCCAGTGATGCTCTGTCTTCTTGGTGCTTGGGGGGGCACAGTGGGAGGGCTTCTAGTGTTCTGGCCCCACTGGTGGACCTCCTGATGGCACCTGGTTTTTGCTCACTGTGTGACAGAGTGTTGGACTGGATGGGCCATTGGCCTGATCCAACATGGCTTCTCTTATGTTCTTCTTTGACACAGAGTGTTGGTCTGAATGGGCCATTGGCCTGATCCAACAGGGCTTCTCTTATGTTCTTATGTGACGCAGAGTGTTGGACTGGAGGGGCCACTGGCCTGATCCAACAGGGCTTCTCTTATGTTCTTATGTGACACAGAGTGTTGGACTGGATGGGCCACTGACCTGATCCAACAGGGCTTCTCTTATGTTCTTATGTGACACAGAGTGTTGGACTAGATGGGCCATTGGCCTGATCCAACATGGCTTCTCTTATGTTCTTATGTGACACAGAGTGTTGGACTGGATGGGCCACTGACCTGATCCAACATGGCTTCTCTTATGTTCTTATGTGACACAGAGTGTTGGACTGGATGGGCCACTGACCTGATCCAACATGGCTTCTCTTATGTTCTTATGTGACACAGAGTGTTGGACTGGATGGGCCACTGACCTGATCCAACAGGGCTTCTCTTATGTTTTTATGTGACACAGAGTGTTGGACTGGATGGGCCACTGGCCTGATCCAACATGGCTTCTCTTATGTTCTTATGTGACACAGAGTGTTGGACTGGATGGGCCACTGACCTGATCCAACAGGGCTTCTCTTATGTTCTTATGTGACACAGAGTGTTGGACTAGATGGGCCATTGGCCTGATCCAACATGGCTTCTCTTATGTTCTTCTGTGACACAGAGTGTTGGACTGGATGGGCTGTTGGTCTGATCCAACATGGCTTCTCTTATGTTCTTGTGTGACACAGAGTGTTGGACTGGAGGGGCCATTGGCCTGATCCAACATGGCTTCTCTTATGTTCTTCTGTGACACAGAGTGTTGGACTGGATGGGCTGTTGGTCTGATCCAACATGGCTTCTCTTATGTTCTTATGTGACACAGAGTGTTGGACTGGAGGGGCCATTGGCCTGATCCAACATGGCTTCTCTTATGTTCTTCTGTGACACAGAGTGTTGGACTGGATGGGCTGTTGGTCTGATCCAACATGGCTTCTCTTATGTTCTTATGTGACACAGAGTGTTGGACTGGAGGGGCCATTGGCCTGATCCAACATGGCTTCTCTTATGTTCTTCTGTGACACAGAGTGTTGGACTGGATGGGCTGTTGGTCTGATCCAACATGGCTTCTCTTATGTTCTTATGTGACACAGAGTGTTGGACTGGAGGGGCCATTGGCCTGATCCAACATGGCTTCTCTTATGTTCTTATGTGACACAGAGTGTTGGGCTGGAGGGGCCACTGGCCTGATCCAACAGGGCTTCTCTTCTGTTTTTAAGTCAAATACAATAATTTTTCTGCTGCTGTTGTTGTTGTTAGTAGTAGTAACAACAATTTCATTTCTAGTCTGCCTTTCTCACTAAAGTGGATTACAAAATATGGAGAGAAAGAAAGATCTCTGAGAAACGAAAGAGTTGCAGCGGGCCAGGACTGAAGAACTGGGAAATAGGGCAAGCTGAATGGGGGCAAAACTCTCCAAGGCTGAATGGGGGCAAAACTCTCCAAGCACTTTTAAGCTGACACAGGGATGGCTCGCAGACAGATTTAAAAATCAAGCCCCAAAGTGTACATCTGCCTCCTGTCATGCTCCTGCACTCACCCCATCCTTAGGTGCCCTCCCAGCCACGGCTCCAGGTGCTTCTCTGCCGCCTTCCCAGGCGTCTGAACGCAGAAGCACACAAGCGAGGTGGACTGGAAGTCTGAACCCACCAGCTTTAAAAAACCCCCACATAGCTGCTGACAGAGTCCATTTTGTAGAAAAATAGGTGGTGGACCTTATTAGCATAACTCATTAGCATAAGCCACCCCCTACCAACCAAAAGCAACCAGATGCAAGAAAGGAGAGCCCCAGCGAGCGAGGCCTGCTTGAGCTGGCTAGAGATCTAGCCAGCCCAAGCAGGCCTCGCTTACCTGGGGCTCTCCTTGGCCGCCACCCCCCCAGTCAAAAGGCCAGCAAGCCACCCACCACCCAAAATCACATCAGAAGTGGAGAAAGGGTGGCGTGGGCTTCTCCAGGAGTTAACGAGGGCTGCTGGGGCATGGTGGCTGGCTGGCTGCTCTCCTAATCCAGGGATTGTTATGCAGCTGCACCTCCTATTCAATGGACAAGGTAGGTGGGGAGCAGGAGGGGGAACCCTCAGAAAGGTTCAGGAGCTGCACTCCTGTGAGCTCCTGCTGAATCCAAGGCCTGGCCCCAGTGCATATGCACCTATGCTCATGACCACTACAATGAATGGGAAAAAAGAAGCACAAGCCATGCTATGGGGATGGTGTGCGACAACCGCCTGATTGTGTGGAAGCGCCTCCTGTGTGAGATACGGGCGCCTCGCAAAGGAGTGCCTGGATGGGATTCAGCTGCTCCATTTTTAACCGGCCTGATTTGGAACGCCTCTCGTGCACCCGAAGCTGTCAGTCTGGACCCAGCCCAAGGCATCCTGACCAGGGCTGGCCCTGTTTTGCCAGGGGGTTTTGCTGCCCCAGGGAAGGCTCTGCCCCCCGCCCTCCAGTGGGTTGCCAAGTCCAATTCAAGAAATATCTGGGGACTTTGGGGGTGGGGCCAGGAGACGTTGGGGGTGGATCCAGGAGACATTGGGGTGGAGCCAGGAGCCAGGGTGTGACAAGCATCATTGAACTTCAAAGGGAGCTCTGGCCATCACATTTAAAGGGACAGCACCTTTTCAGTTCCTTCCTTCCATAGGAAATCATGAAGGATAGGGGCACTTTCTTTTTGGGGCTCATAGAATTGGACCCCCTGGTCCAATCGTTTTGAAACTTGGAGGGTATTTTGGGGAGAGGCACTAGATGCTATACTGAAAATTTGGTGCCTCTACCCCAAAAAACAGCCTCCCCAGAGCCCCAGACACCCGCGGATCAATTCTCCATGATTTTCTATGGGAATAAATCTCCATAGGGAATAACAGAGTTCCCAGCAGACATTTCCCTCCCCTCCCCCCGCTTTCTGACGACCCTGAAGCGGGGGGAGGGCCTCCAAACCAGGGGATCCCCTGCCCCCACCTGGGGATTGGCAACCCTAGGGAGGGCCCCCAGCGCAGCCCACATGGGACCCCCTTTGCACGGAGCAACGGCCAACCACCTCTGAACGCCTCTTGCCTTGCCTTGGGTGGCCCAGGCTAGCCCTGTCTCATCACACCTCAGAAGCCAAGCAGGGCCAGCCCTGGTTGGTATTTCGACAGGAGACCACCAGGGAAGTCCGGGGCTGCTATGCAGAGCAACACCAAGGAAGTTTAGGGTTGCGATGCAAACCGCCTCTTTTTGGCCCTATCTTGTCAGCAGGGCTGCCATTTTCAGAGTGAGACACATCTAGAAGAAGAAGAAGAAGAAGATATTGGATTTATATCCCGCCCTCCACTCCTTCCTCCCCCACAACAGACACCCTGTGAGGTGGGTGGTGCTGGAGAGGGCTCTCACAGCAGCTGCCCTTTCAAGGACAACCTCTGCCAGAGCTATGGCTGACCCAAGGCCATTCCAACAGGTGCAAGTGGAGGAGTGGGGAATCAAACCCGGTTCTCCCAGATAAGAGTCCGCACACTTAACCACTACACCAAACTGGCTCTAATAAGTCCCCAAGAGCCTTCTCCATGTGCCTAATGGACTGTCTCTGCTTCTCCACGTCAGCCACCTCGGCCTCAAGGGTTACGAACTCATTCCCTGAGAACTAGGAGCTCCTTACACCGAGCACACACCCAAGACTTCTGTCCAGTAGGCACCAGGCCTGGATGCCATACATCCAAATTCTGGAAGAACTCAAAGGTGAACTTGTGGATCTCCTGACAAAAATATGTAATCTTTCATTAAAATCTGCCTCCACTCCTGAGGACTGAAAGGTAGCTAATGTCACCCTCATCTTTAAAAAGGATTCCAGAGGAGATCAAGGAAATTACAGGCCAGTCAGTCTGACGTCAATACCTGGAAAGTTGGTGGAAACTGTTATTACATTGATGAACAAAAGCTATTGAGGAAGACTCAGCATGGGTTCTGTAAAGGAAAATCTTGTCTCACTAAGCTGTTAGCATTCTTTGAGGGGGTGAGCAACATGCAGAAGAAGAAGATTATATTGGATTTATACCCCATTCTTCACTCTGAATCTCAGAGTGGCTTACAATCTCCTTTACCTCCCTCCCCCACAACAGATGCCCCGTGAGGTAGGTGGGGCTGAGAGAGCTCTCCCAGAAGCTGCCCTTTCAAGTAGTAGTAATAGAAGATGATGATATTGGATTTATATCCCACCCTATACTCTGAATCTCAGAGCGATCACAATCTCCTCTACCTTCCTCCCCCACAAAAGACACCCTGTGAGGTGGGTGGGGCTGAGAGAGCTCTGACAAAATCTGCCCTTTCAAGGACAGGTCTGTGATAGCTATGGCTGTCCCAAGGCCATTCCAGCAGCTGCAAGCGGAGGAGCGAGGAATCAAATCTGGTTCTCCTGGATAAGAGTCCACGGACTTAACCACTACACCAAACTGGCTCTCTAGGACAAGGGGGACCCAATAGCTGTTGTTTACCTTGACTTCCAGAAAGCTTTTGATAAGGTTCCTCATCAAAGGCTCCTAAGTAAGCTCAAGAGTCATGGAGTAAAAAGACAGGTCCTCTTGTGGATCAAAAACTGGCTAATTAATAGGAAACGGAGTGAGTATAAATGGGCAATTTTCACAGTGGAGGATGGTAAGCAGTGGGGTGCCTCAGGGCTCAGTGCTGGATCTGATGCTTTTTAATTGTTTATTAATGATTTGGAGTTGGGAATAAGCAATGAAGTGGATAAGTTTGAGGGTGACACTAAATTGTTCAGGGTGGTGAGAAGCAGAGAGAATTGTGAGGCACTCTAACGGGATCTGGTGAGGCTGGGCCGGTGGGCGTCAATGTGGCAAATGAGGTTCAGTGTGGCCAAGTGCAAAGTGATGCACATGGGGGCCAAAAATCCTAACCATAAATGCACAATGATGGGGCCCAAACCAGTGGAGACTGACCAAAAGAAAGATCTTGGAGTTGTGGGAGAGAACTCACTGAAAATATCGAGACAGTGTGCGACTCCACTAATAATAATTTTAAAAGGGCCAACACTATGCTGGGGATTATTAGGAAGGGAACTGAAAACAAATCAGCCAGTATTGTAATCAGGACCGGCCCTAGAGCGCTTTGTGCCCTAGGCAAAACTAACTTTGCATGCCCCTCTGAAGCACCACACCAGAGAAGGGGTTTAAAGTTTAAATCCCCTTCTCTAGCACCAGTGGCCCGATCCCTCCATTCTATCCTATGGAGCCTTGATCAGTTCCGCAGGGCCTGCAAGACCACCCTTTTTAAACTTGCACACTCGGACTGCTAAAAAGGATCGGTAATTAAGGATCCACCAACGCGGTCTAAAGACCTATACCGCTGTATAACTGCATCTATTAGACTGGTTTTAATGTTATTAAGCTTAATGTTTTAATGTTTTATATTGTAAATCTAAGGCTCTATTTATTACTGTATGTTTTTATAAAATGTTGTTAGCCGCCCTGAGCCTGCCGAGGTGGGGGAGGGCGGGATATAAATGAAATTAATAAATAATAAATAAATAAATAGGAAAGAATGGACCAATAGGATAGAATGAAGTGGGGGGAGGGAGAGACCCTTTCCCTGCTTTTGCTCCCCAGGGGAGAAAGCCCTGCCTCTGAGCCTCTGGGGAGACTCCTGAGGTTGCTAGAATTATGACCAGCCTCCAGAGACTATAGAGATAAGTTCCCCTGCTTTGAGGGTGGGTGGGTGGGCTGGGAGGGCTGCTTTGAGAGTGGGTGGCTCAAGGGCAGCGGTGGCCAAATTGTGGCTCAGGAGCCACGTGTGGTTCTTTGACACATATTGTGCGGCTCTTGGAGCCCCCAGAGCCCCATTGGTCAGCTTGAAGAAGGCATTTGTCTCTTTAAATCACTTCTCTAAGTCAAGCCAGCCACCAGCTTGGAAAATGCACTAAAGTTAAAGTTGCTTTCTTTCCACTTCTCCTCCCCCTCCCTCTATCTATCTATCTATCTATCTATCTATCTATCTATCTATCTATCTATCTATCTATCTATCTATCTATCTATCTATCTATCTAAGCCCTTTATGGTCAGGGACCTGCCTATCTACGGGACCGCCTTTCCCCATATATCCCCCAGAGAGCACTGCGATCAGGGACAAAAAATCTGCTGTCTGCCCCTGGCCCAAAGAAGCCAGGCTAAAAGAAGCCAGGCTATGCGTAACAAGATCCAGGGCTTTCTCGGTGGCAGCACCAGAACTTTGGAACACCCTCCCAGAAGCTATAAGGGCCCTGCGGGATTTGTCGGCATTCCGCAGGGCCTGTAAGACCGAACTGTTTAGACAGGCTTTTCTGGTTGACTGAAAATGGGCTGCCACCGGACATCCTACAGAAGCTGGCGATCATAGTCAGAACCCAATACCGCCAGACTGGATTGAGACAGCGCAAATAGTTTTAAATTGATAAGTGAACTATGTTTTTATATGTTTTATGGAATTGATTGTTTTTATGATATTGTAAGCCGCCCTGAGTCCGCTTGCGGAGAGAGCGGGATATAAATGTAAAGTAATAAATCTATCTATCTATCTATCTATCTATCTATCTATCTATCTATCTATCTATCTATCTATCTATCTATCTATCTATCTATCTATCTATCTATCTATCTATCTATCTATCTATCTATCTATCTATCTATCTATCTATCTATCTATCTATCTATCTCCTTCCTTCCTTCCTTCCTTCCTTCCTTCCTTCCTTCCTTCCTTCCTTCCTTCCTTCCTTCCCTCCCTCCCTCCCTCCCTCCTCTCTCCCTTCCTTCCTTCCTTCCCTTCCTCCCTCCCTCCCTCCCTCCCTCCCTCCTTCCTTCCTTCCTTCCTTCCTTCCTTCCTTCCTTCCTTCCTTCCTTCCTTCCTTCCTTCCTTCCTTCCTTCCTTCCTTCCTTCCTTCCTTCCTTCCTTCCTTCCTTCCTTCCTTGCCTTGTGGCTCTCCAACATCTGATGTTCATGTCTTGCAGCTCTCAAACATCTGACGTTTATTCTATGTGGCTCTTATGTTAAGCAAGTTTGGCCACCTCTGCTCTAGGGTGTTACACCTCCCAGAGGTCTCTCCTCTTTCCAGCCGCCCCGGCTCCATCCCACTTCCCACCCCCGCCCCCAAGGTCCAGGAATTCCTGAAACCAGAGAGCTGATACAAGCCTAGCTAGCTGCACCGCCCTTCTCTGCTCCCCGTCATATCTTCAAGATCACGCAAAGGGGGTTCCAGACGCCAGGACCGCTCTGTGCTGCTGGAATGGGTCGCTGGAGAGAAATGCTCTCCTGTGGCCAGCAGATGGCACTCGAGGACCAGGAAAGGCGACGGACTCTGCCCAGGTGGGTCGCGGGCGTCCGAGGAGAGTCAGGCCAGTGGGGCGGCGCAGGCAGGATCTGCCCCTTTCTCTCCTGCATGGCACCTTCCCCCCACCCCGACGGATTCCTGCTCTGAAGAGGTTCAGGGAGTGTGAGCCCCCCTCAGCCCACGATGATGTTAATTCGGAAGGACACGGTTCAAAATCCAGGCGGCCCTTCTTCAAGTGTTTTCAGTGCATTCGAAGCAGAGGGGCTTCCCCGCCTCCTTTAGCCTTGTCCAGTTCAGAAATGCAAGACGGGGAGGTTCCAAGGGCAGGAGCCAAAGATGAGGCTCCCGAAGCCCCTCCTGCTGCAGGGGTCTGGGGAGAGAAACCTTCCTGGCTATTGCTTTTGGGGGAGACCCCAGCGGGTGCCAAGGAACACACAGTGGACTCCATAGTGGCCAGAGACAGTGTCCTGGGGGTGGCCATCTGGTCCTGAGAGAGGGCAGTCATGAGCTGAGGTGGGGGAGTGGTCAGCAGAGAAGACCGCCTGGGTGGGGAGAAAGACTGAATCTTTTTGCTCCTCAATCCAAGACTATCTGAAGAAGAAGACTGCAGATTTATATCCCGCCCTTCTCTCTGAATCAGTCTCAGAGCGGCTTACAATCTCCTCTATCTTCTCCCCCCACAACAGACACCCTGTGAGGTGGGTGGGGCTGAGAGGGCTCTCACAGAAGAAGCTGCCCTTTCAAGGACAACCTCTGCCAGAGCTATGGCTGACCCAAGGCCATTCCAGCAGCTGCAAGTGGAGGAGAGAAGAATCAAACCCGGTTCTCCCAGATAAGAGTCCGCACACTTCACCACTACACCAAACTGGCTCTCTTACAATCACCTTCTCTTCCTCCGCCACAACAGACACCCTGTGAGGTGGGTGGGGCTGAGAGGGCACTCCCAGCAGCTGCCCTTTCAAGGACAACTGCTGCCGTAGCTATGGCTGACCCAAGGTAATTCCAGCGGGTGCAAGTGGAGGAGTGGGGAATCAAACCCGGTCCTCCCAGATAAGAGAGCTCTCGCTGACCCAAGGTCATTCCAGCAGCTGTAAGTGGAGGAGTGAGGAATCAAACCTGATTCTTCCAGATAAGAATCTGTGCACTTAACCATTACACCAAACTGGCTCTTTTAAGTAACAGGAACAGAGCTGGCATCTTAGGGGACCCAAGAGCATGTAGTGGGATGGATATAGGAGGGGTAGTGGAGGATTCAAGACCTCTGGAGAGAGTCCTTGAGGAAACAGAAAAGCAATGGGAATCTTCAGCCAAAATCACTGGGGTGCACGAGGGGGTTGCGCAGGGGATAAGCACTCTTCCATCATCTTGTTGCTGCCAAGAACTCTACATGCTCTGAAGAACCTGCTTCAGCCTTGGTATCTGACAAAGGGAGCATTGACTCTTTACAGCATCTATCCTCCCATAGAATCATAGAGTTGGAAGGGACCCCCCAAGGTCATCTAGTCCAACCCCCTGCACAATGCAGGAAACTCACAAACACCTCCCCCTAAATTCACAGGATCAGCATCACTGTCAGATGGCCATCTAGCCTCTGTTTAAATATCTCCAAGGAAGGAGAGCCCACCACCTCTCAGGGAGGAAGCCTGTTCCACTGAGGAACCTCTCTAACTGTCAGGAAGTTCTTCCTAATGTTGAGCCGCAAACTCTTTGGATTTAATTTCAACCCACTGGTTCTGGTCCTACCTTCCAGGGCCACAGAAAACAATTCCACCCCATCCTCTATCTGACAGCTTTTCAAGTCCTTGAAGATGGTGATCGTATCCCCTCTCAGCCACCTCCCCTCCAGGCTAAACATCCCTAGCTCCTTCAACTTTTCCTCACAGGACTTGGTCTCCAGACCCCTCACCATCTTCGTCACCCTCCTCTGGACCCCTTCCAGCTTGTCTAGATCCTTCTTAAAATGTGGTGCCCAAAACTGAGCACAAGACTCCGGGTGAGGTCTTACCAAGGCAGAGACCTCACTGCTCTCTAAAGTGTTCCTGGACTTGAATCTAAGCTAGTAAAATGTCCTCAGCTGAGTTAGTTCATCTGTCTTGCTTTTTATTTTCGGAAGTCTGTGTGCCGTGTTTGTGTGTGCCTCCCCATATTTTTGTTCTGCCCTTTTCCCGCCCTCAGTGACCACCCTTCTATGCATGGGGGGGGGGCACACGTGTGCATCTGAGGGGGGGGGAGAGGTGGAAGGGCCACCAAGCAGGGAGGAGGCAAGGAATTGCCCCGCGAGGCGACTGGCTGCGAGGCGGCTGCCACCTCCCATGTCGTCAAGAAGACCCACTGATCCGTAACCACGCTGGCCAGTGGCGATGTCGTCTTGTCAGCCCACATATGCCCATCGCCTGTGAGTGGAGAGTGATGTGCCACAGAGCAGACGCAATGCCAAGCCAACAGGAGACGGAGGGGGAGGCCCCCAGGTTGGGGGGGGAGGCTCACCGGTCACATGGAGATGGCAGGTTCAGGATGGGCAGCCCCCCCCCCCGGTTGGTTTTTGAGCCTGGCCCTAGAAAAAGTCCACCGGCAGCAGAAGGTGACCAAGCTGAAGGGCCCAGCGTTAAAGTTTCTCTCTCCCTTTCCCCACACTGTCCTTCTGGGAGGCAGCGTGGTGTACTGGTTCAGAGCGTCCGATTAGGACTGGAGAGGCCCAGGTGTGAATCCCCACTCTGCCCTGGAAGCTTGCCAGGTGACCTGGGACCGCGCTCAGCCTCACCTGCCTCACAGGGTTGTTGTGACAATAGAAAGGAGGAGAGGAGAATGGCCAGGGTTCCCTCACAGCTGAGTTAGCATGAGCTAGCTCACCGGTTTTTTAGCCTCCGGCTCACACATTTTTGTCTTAGCTCAGGAAGGAGGGCCCCAGAACAAGCTCAGTGATGCAGGTGCCAAATTATTGCTCATAACTTTCATGCCAGAAGCTCATCAAGTAGAATTGTTGCTCACAAGACTCCACAGCTTAGAGAGCCAGTTTGGTGTAGTATGCGGACTCTTATCTGGCAGAACTGGGTTTGATTCCCCACTCCTCCACTTACAGCTGCTGGAATGGCCTTGGGTCAGCCAGAGCTCTCATGGAGGTTGTCCTTGAAAGGGCAGCTGCTGTGAGAGCTCTCTCAGGTTGTCCTTGAAAGGGCAGCTGCTGTGAGAACTCTCTCAGCTGCTGTGAGAGCTCTCTCACAGGGTGTCTGTCGTGGGGGAAGAAGATACAGGAGATTGTGAGCCGCTCTGAGACTCTGATTCAGAGAGAAGGGCGGGGTATAAATCTGCAGTCGTCTTCTTTTTCTTCTTAGAGGGGGTATTGATAATGGCATCAGTTGCTCGGGGCCCCCCCCCCCCGGAGAGAAAGGTGGGGTAGAAATGAACTAAAGAAGTAACCATGGGGTCTATTCAGACAAGAGTCCTGTTGGACTGGAAAGCTTGCACCCTGCATTTTAAATGGTCCGTTGACCCCCCTCAAGCTGGCAGTGGGCTGAGAGGCAATAGCGACCCCAAAGCCACATGGCGAGGATAACGCCAGTGGAGTGGTACTTGGGACCCAGATCTCTCCAGCCCAAGCCCGACACTTCAAGCCACTGCCCTGCTCCCTGCCCCCTTGATGAGATTCTCAGCTCCCGAAGTTTCACACTGATGACCCAGGCTGCAAGGGGGGGTGGGCTGGTGGGAGGGTGGTCCACATTGCAGGGGGGTTGTGCTAGGCAGGGAAGAACAGGACTGGGGGCAGACCTCTCCCCTTTTTAGTACACAGAAGTGGCCTCTCTGCATTGTTGTTCTTGGAAGGAGAAACCAGCTATGGTTATTTGTCTTCAGTTTGGTGTCGTGGTTAAGTGTGCGGACTCTTATCTGGAAAACCGGGTTTGATTCCCCGCTCCTCCACTTGCAGCTGCTGCAATGGCCTTGGGTCAGCCATAACTCTCGGAGAGTTGTTCTTGAAAGGGCAGCTGCTGTAAGACCTCTCTCAGCCCCACCTACCTCACAGGGTGTTTGTTGTGTGTGTGGGGGGGGGGAGGGAAGGTAAAGGAGATTGTGACCACTCTGAGACTCAAAGTGTAGGGCAGGATATAAATCCAATTTCTTCTTCTTCGCCTTGGAGGAGGAGAAAGGGCTAGTTGTGTTTTAGCAACTGTGCAGATGCTAACAAACATCCTTGCTTTGAAATACTCTGAGATGGAAAGTCTGCCATGGCTCCGCTTTCAGCTCTGTGCTTTCGAATCCAGATCTGTGCAGGTCTTCGCTCTCTGCAAGGAAAGCATCGCGGGGATGGATTTTCCAAGGCAGGAACTCCTCTGCTGGCCTCTGGCCAAACGATAGAGGCCTCTCAGCTCTCCTCCTCTGCTCTGACCCTAATGTGGAGCGGCAGGAGGGCAGACCAGCAGATGTTCCCTGCCACTGGCCCCCCGGAAGTTGGGGGAAGTGGGTCAGGCTGGGGTTGGCACCATCATGCCAAATCCTCTTTGACAAAGGGGGGAACGGGCACAAGTGACACATTTTCTCTCCGCCTCTGGCTGGCTCAGTTTGGTGGGCTTCTCATGCCTGTAGCCAGAATTCAGGAGGGGGGATAGATTGGGGGGCAAGCGGCCTCCGTGAACACCAGGCAGCAAAGACCTACATATGTGGCACCTACCAAGGAGCTTTTGAAATTCATTTAATCACCTTTCCATGAATTTCTTGATGGTGGCAAGGGCTGGTCAGTCGTCCAGGCCCTGTGGAGCCCTTGGAACAGCCTCCCCAGAGAGGGCGCTTGCTCCCCCCCCCCTTTCGATCTTCAGCAAGCAGCTGAAGCCGTTTTTATTTAGGCCTGCTTCTGGCTGATTTCGTTTTTATTTGTCGACTGTGTTTCAATTGTAGAAGAAGATGATATTGGATTTATATACCACCCTTCACTTCAAGACAGCTTCAAGAGGGGATTGGATAAGCATATGGAGCAGAGGTCCATCAGTGGCTATTAGCCACAGCTTATCATAGAGTTGGAAGGGACCTCCAGGGTCATCTAGTCCAGCTCCTGTTCAAACTCTGTCTGGGGCAGTGATGCTCTGTATTCTGGGTGCTTGGGGGGGGGGGCGCAGTGGGAGGCCTTCTAGTGCGCAGACTCTTGTCTGGGAGAACTGAGTTTGATTCCCCACGCCTCCACTTGCAGCTGCTGGAAAAGCCTTGGGTCAGCCATTGCCCTTGCAAGAGTTGTCCTTGAAAGGGCAGCTTCTGGGAGAGCTCTCTCAGCCCCACCCGCCTCGCAGGGTGTCTGTTATGGGGGAGGAAGGGAATAGAGATTGTAGGCCACTCTGAAACTCTATCCTTGAAAGGGCAGCTTCTGGGAGAGCTCTCTCAGCCCCACCTGCCTCACAAGGTGTCTGTTGTGGGGAGGGGAGGGGAAGGGAAAGGAGATGGGAAGCCGCTCTGAGACTCTGCTTAAAGGGCGGGGGATATATTCAATCTCTTCTTCTCTTCTTCTCCTTGATATGAAGGATGTTTGTGTGACCCTTCTGACATGGTAGCAGTGGGGAGTTTGGTTTGTGAAGTGGCAGCCGTCTCACCTCAGTGGCCTCCACCTGGAAAGTCACAAGGGCCTCCCTCCCGGAGGGGGGGAAAGGCCATGTCTGTGATGCCCCCAAGGAAAGGGGGCAGTGGCAGAAGGACCACCCGGGCAACAGCCCTGAGACACATTGCTCCTCAACCACCCCCCAGAGGCGCCATTTAGCTCATCCCCACACAACACTGCTGTCATCCTGGCTGGCCCAAGCCGGCTGAGCGTTGCTTTCAGGCAGAGGTGACGGAGTTGCAAAAATGTGGATGGCAAGCAGGGAGAAAGTGGCGTCTTTGTGCCATCTGCACAGCACTTAGCACCCTGTTGGCACCGAATAAATAGGAGGCAACCCAGAAGCATTCCTGTCACTTCAGGGGGATGGGCCTCGAAAGGAAAAGTGAGCGGCTTCCTTGCTAACTCTTGGCTGCTTTGATGGGACAGAAAAGCCCTCTTGGGAGTCCAGGCTGCAGGATTCCTTGGGGGGCTCAGGTCCCAGAAAGCTCCCCTGCAGGGGGTGCCCATCCCGCGGCCCCTGGCCCCCCAGTGGGAGGGGGCTGTGGAGGAGGAGCCCAGGTCTGCCCTGCAGCCCTTGTCTCTGGCTGCTCCAAAGGACTGCCTGTTGAGAGAACAGTGGGTGAACTGGGACGGCAGCCAGCCACACAGGCAGGTCTCTGCCCCAAGCTGCTACCAGTCTGTTTAGATGATGGCGGGGCGGGGGGGGGGGGGGAGGCAAGGCTGGTAGGAAGATGGAGCCAGAGGGGCTCTGCTGCTGGAAAAGCCACCAAGTACGGGCAATGTTCCCTTGAAGCTGCAGAGTCTTGAGAGCAAACATTCTTGTAGGCATGGAGCAGGGCTCACTGGAGATGTGTGTGTGTGTGTGTGTGTGTGTGTGGAGGTGTTTGTGAAGTTCCTGCATTGTGCAGGGAGTTGGACTACATGACCCTGGAGGTCCCTTCCAACTCTATGATTCTAAGGGTGGGATAAAAACGAAATAGACGAATAGGTTTCTGGAAGGGTTCACACAGTCCTTCTGGATACAAAGAGAGTCTCTAGCAGGCACACCATGGCCCCCTCCCAGAATAGAATGCAGTGCCAGGGAGGAGGTGCAAACACACACACACACACAGAGCACACAATGAGAGCCGAGGTTCTTGGCAAACAGAGGCTCAGCTGCTGAATGCCGGAGCAGCAGTAGCAATAAAGGCACCAGAGCCTGGGATTTTATATGGCCATAAAAGATAATGTCAGCTATAAAGATCGCAGGCAGCTCCCACCACTGGAGGGGGGGCCAGCTTCCCTTCCACACGCAGGCAGAGAGAGGAGCCAGCAGCCGCTGGGAAGGGAGGGTTGGATGGGGATGCAGAGAGTCCCCCAACATCCCGAAAGGAATCTGCCCCCAGGATGGGGCTGAGATGGAGGACACAAAGGCTGCCGTGCCCATTTGCCAGTTAGCTGCCCACTGGTGCTGAGGATTTGGGGCTCAAGACGCCGAGGGCCAGGCAGGGCAGCCGACTTCCCCGGCCCCATCCAAAAAGCAGAGCTCAGCTGCAAGTGGCCACTATTTCTGGGAGCCTTTCAGTTGCCCAAGAGCTCCTGGGCTGGCAAGGAGGCCGAGCTGGAAGTCAGAAAGGTCAAGTGGCCAAAATACCAACCAGCACATTTGCAATTAATTTAATTTTAATTGGTGATTTATACTCCGCCCTATCCGGCAAGGCAGGACTCAATTAGTGCCAATCCTCTCTGCCCCCATCCCCCCACTCCCCTTCCTCTGGGGCCAAATTTCCCTCAGTCAGTTTTGTGCAGTTTTGCGTCGGATTTATTGTTGCGCATGCACTTTTGTGTCACACGAGAGTTGGGCGGAGCAGGATCTTGCTGTATTGCTTGAAGATAGATAGATAGATAGATAGATAGATAGATAGATAGATAGATAGATAGATAGGTAGGTAGGTAGGTAGGTAGGTAGGTAGGTAGGTAGATAGATAGATAGATAGATAGATAGATAGATAGATAGATAGATAGATAGATAGATAGATAGATAGATAGATAGATAGATAGATTTATTGTCATTGTTCTCAACAAAAAGAGAGCAACGAAATGAGGTGCTCTTCCACAAAACATACCAATACATCAAACACACATATTCATATTCATACCATTTAAATACATCTAAAACCATTTAAACCATTAAAACCATTTAAATACATCTAAAACAGATAAACATTCATAAAACCATTAAAACCATTTAAACCATTTAAATATATCTAAAACAGATAATCCTTCATAACCCTGCATTTAGCCTAACCACAGCACTTGGATAGAAACTGTCCTTAAATCTGTTTGTCCTAGCCTTCAACACTCTATATCGTCTACCTGACGGTAAGATCTCAAATAGCAAATGGCCCAGATGTGAAGGGTCCCTTAGGATCATTTGTATCTTCTTTTTACATCCCATATTATACAGATCCACCAATGAGGGGAGAGAACATCCACAAATCTTTTGTGCTCTTCTCGTCACTCTTTGAAGAAGGCCAAGGGTGCTGCTTTCACACATGCGGAATAATCTGGTTTCAATCTGCTTCAACAGCTATTTCATAGAATCATAAAATTGGAAGGGACCTCCAGGGTCATCTAGTCCAACCCCCTGCACAATGCAGGAGATTCCCAAATACTGCTGCCCCGCCCCCCTAAATGCACAGGATCTACGTTGCTGTCAGATGGCCATCCAGCCTCTGTTTAAAAATCTCCAAAGAAGGAGAAAATTTTCCAAGCGGATTTTGCCATTTTGCACAATCAAATCCAGTTGCAAAGTACCCTCAGAATGCATTAGTATAGCGTGTTTGAAAACACCCAAAGAATATGGAATGAGCGTTGCTGGAATTCAGAAGCACTGAAAAGCCCAGGGATGAATGTGTTTTAGAATTGCCAAAATCATGGTGCAGTTCAGTGGTCCAAACTGTGGATCATTCTTCTCTTCCCCATTTGAGCTTTGGAACACGGATTCCCAGAGTAGTGAATGAATAAGATGTGTGGGCCAGGGGGAGGTGATCTGGACAGAGGGGGCAAAATCACAACCTTCCTCCTTGAGTGTAGCCCCCCTGGTGGAAAAGGTAGGAGGGGTGATTCTGGATAGAGAAGGCAGAGAAAGAAGTCCTTTTATCCCTTTCTCACAATACAAGAACTCCTGGACACTCCATGAAATTGCTGAGCAGTCGGGTTAGAACTGATAAAAGGAAGTTCTTCTTCACCCAAAGGGGGATTAACACATGGAATTCACTGCCACAGGAGGTGGTGGCTACAAGCATAGCCAGCTCCAAGAGGGGATTGGATAAACATCTGGAGCAGAGGTCCATCAGTGGCTATTAGCCACAGGGTATAGATGGAACTCTCTGTCTGGGACAGGGATGCTCTGTCTTCTGGGTGCTTGGGGGGCGGGGACATAGTGGGAGGGCTTCTAGTGTTCTGGCCCCACTGATGGACCTCCTGATGGCACTTGGGTTTTTTGGCCCCTGTGTGACACAGAGGGTTGGACTGGATGGGCCATTGGGCTGATCCAACAGGGCTTCTCTTATGTTCTGATGTCCTTGATCTGCATCTCCACGCCCAGTCCTATCAACCCTAGGAATCAGAAAGGAGAGCAAAGGGGAAGGGAATACTAAAAAGAGGTGCGTCCATCAGCTCCTTCTGCGGACTGGTTGCTGTATCCAACCTGTTTTGTCCCTTCTGCATCTGTAAGCAAACAGTAAAGATGTCAGAAAACGTGCGGTTTCAAATTTGTGATCCCAGAAGTGTGGGGATTGCTTGGGCTGATCACGTAGCCTGCTGAGCAGAGACCGGTTCACTCATTTGCTGGTACAGACCTCAGCCATGTTGTTTCCATGAGGGCAGAGACACTCCCCGCCCCCCAACACACATTTTTAAAAAATTTCCCAGAGGGCAAAGATTGAGCACAAGCTTAAAGATGCTGCACAGAGACAGTTCAATTTCAATTTGGTTGCTTTAATTCCTGGTGCTGAGCACAAGCAGATCAATGCCAGTCTGGTTTCGGGGGAATGGGTTCCACCCATCCCTAAGGCACTCAATAGCAGGGGAGTCAATGACAAATTTAAGAGCAAACCGTGCAGAGCAGGTGTATCTATCACATTAACGATCTGCCCGGCGCAATCAATGGCGGAACTGGAACCTCGGCCTTTGCCCGGCCACAACGGAAGAAACACCGTCTCATCTCAGAAGTGATCCTTTCTGATGTTGCGATTAATCTCACTATGGGAAAAAAATGTGGGAACTTTGACATTAGGGGTAGAGGCCTGCAAAATTCTCCTCATCTGAAACTCACCTTGCTTTTTTGAAGTTCTAATACACTTGGTCTGGTCTGGGGGTAAGAGCCACAAAGAATAAAAGTCAGATGTTTGAGAGCTGCAAGACAGGGAGGGAGTGGTGAAATGGAAGCAACTTTAACTTTAAATGTACTTTCCAAGCTGCCAGTTGGCTTGCAGAAGTGATTTAAAGAGAGAAATGCCTTCTCTCCTTAACAGTAATGTGTGAACCTTCTGCCTGAATCACAGCGAAGAAGAAGAAGATGATGATATTGGATTTATATCCCACCCTATCTGAGATCTTTCTTGAACTGTAATCCTAGAAGAGCCTGGAAGTTGTAATCGTAGAAGATCTCCAGGCTGGCTGACGGTGCGGTGGGGGCTTCAAAAGCCACACAGTATGTGTGAAAGAGCCACATGTGGCTCCTGAGCTAGTTTAGCCACTCCTGAGTGCTGATGAAAAGTGAATATCCTTTTTGAATTCTTTGAAATTTGCAAGCAAATTTGGTGTAGTGGTTAAGTTTGGTGTAGTGGTGTAGTGCGCAGACTCCTATCTGGGAGAACCGGATTTGATTCCCCACTCCCACCTGCTGGAATGGCCTTGGGTCAGCCAGAGCTCTTGTAGAGTTGTCCTTAAAAGGGCAGCTTCTGGGAGAGCGTTCTCAGCCCCACCCACCTCACAGGGTGTCTGTTGTGGGGGAGATTCAGATCTCAGGGTGGGATATAAATCCAACATCATCATCATCATCATCATCATCATCATCATCATCATCATCATCATCATCATCATCTTCTTCTTCTTCTTCTTCTTCTTCTTCTTCTTCTTCTTCGCTGTGATTCAGGCAGAGTGTTCACACATTACTGTTATCTCGTGGCTTTCAGACTGCGCTCCAAGGGGAAGGCTGCCACCTCTGGGTAAGGAAATACCTGGAGATTGGGGGGGGGGGCAGTAGAGCCTGAGGGCGGGGCTTGAGGAACTTCGAGGGGATGTAGTTCTATAGAGTCCCCCTTCCAAAGTGGTCCTTTTCTCTGGGGCAACTGATCTCTGTTGCCTGGAGATCTGATGTAATCCTAGAAGGTCTCCAGACACCACCTGGAGATTGGCAAGTCTAAGCAGGCTCCACCCACTAAGCATGATAGACAAGAGCCTGGCCCCTCCCAGAAATGGAAACCCCCTCCACCTAGGGTTTCTGTCTTCTCAAAGAACAGCCCCTCCAGCACAGCCTCAGTCAGAAGAAGAAGACGGCAGATTTATACCCCGCTCTTTGCTCTGAATCAGAGTAGGGTTGCCAAGTCCAATTCAAGAGATATCTGTGGACTTTGGGGGTGGAGCCAGGAGACATTGGGGGCGGAGCCAGGAGCAAGGGTGTGACCAGCATCATTGAACTCCAAAGGGAGTTCTGGCCGACACATTGAAAGGGACAGCACACCTTTTTAAATGCCTTCCTTCCATAGGAAATAATGGATAGAGGCACCTTCTTTTGGGGCACATAGAACTGGACCTCCTGATCCAATTGTTTTGAAACTTGGGGGGTATTTTGGGGAGAGGCACTAGATGCTATACAGAAAATTTGGTGCCTCTACCTCAAATCTCAGCCCCCCCATAGCCCCCGATACCTCCAGATCAATTCCCTATTATTCCCTATGAGAATCGATCTCCACATAGGGAATTAACGAAGTGCCCAGCAGACATTTCCCTCCCCCCCTCCCCGTTTCTGGCGACTCTGAAGCGAGGGATTGGCCTCTCTACTCACGAGTTGCTGCCAACTTCTTCAAAGTAGCACAGACACCCCATCCCAAGAGGAAGCCTTTCAATCGGAGACTGGAGCCTCCGGAGGTGGAAAGTCACATGGGGGCTGTGGGGATGGGGCTTCCCTGGGAAGGAGCCTGGGAAAGCAGGAGAACACCCGCTGGGACCTGGGAATTGGCAAGCCTAAATCAGAGTCTCAGAACAGGTTGCAATCTCGTTTCTTCTCCCCCTACAACAGACACCCTGTGAGGTGGGTGGGGCTGAGAGAGCTCTCACAGCAGCTGTCCTTTCAAGAACAGAGTCTCAGAGCGGTTTACAATCTCCTGTATCTTCTCCCCCTACAACAGACACCCTGTGAGGTGGGTGGGGCTGAGAGAGCTCTCACAGCAGCTGTCCTTTCAAGAACAGAGTCTCAGAGCAGTTTACAATCTCCTGTATCTTCTCCCCCTACAACAGACACCCTGTGAGGTGGGTGGGGCTGAGAGAGCTCTCACAGCAGCTGTCCTTTCAAGAACAGAGTCTCAGAGCGGTTTACAATCTCCTGTATCTTCTTCCCCTACAACAGACACCCTGTGAGGTGGGTGGGGCTGAGAGAGCTCTCACAGCAGCTGCCTTTTCAAGAACAGAGTCTCAAAGCGGTTTACAATCTCCTGTAGCTTCTCCCCCTACAACAGACACCCTGTGAGGTGGGTGGGGCTGAGAGAGCTCTCACAGCAGCTGTTCTTTCAAGAACAGAGTCTCAGAGCGGCCTACAATCTCCTTCACCTTCCTCCCCCACAACAGACTCCCTCTGAGGTGGGTGGGGGCTGGACAGGGCTCTCCCAGCAGCTACCCTTTCAAGGACAACTCCCGGGAGAGCTCTGGCTGACCCAAGGCCATTCCAGCAGCTGCAAGTGGAGGAGTGGGGAATCAAACCTGGTACTCCCAGATAAGAGAGCTCTGGCTGTCCCAAGGCCATTCCAGCAGCTGCAAGTGGAGGAGTGGGGAATCCAACCCGGTTCTCCCAGATAAGAGAGCTCTGGCTGACCCAAGGCCATTCCAGCAGCTGCAAGTGGAGGAGTGGGGAATCAAACCTGGTACTCCCAGATAAGAGAGCTCTGGCTGTCCCAAGGCCATTCCAGCAGCTGCAAGTGGAGGAGTGGGGAATCCAAACCGGTTCTCCCAGATAAGAGAGCTCTGGCTGACCCAAGGCCATTCCAGCAGCTGCAAGTGGAGGAGTGGGGAATCAAACCTGGTACTCCCAGATAAGAGAGCTCTGGCTGTCCCAAGGCCACTCCAGCAGGTGCAAGTGGAGGAGTGGGGAATCAAACCTGGTTCTCCCAGATAAGAGAGCTATGGCTGACCCAAGGCCACTCCAGCAGGTGCAAGTGGAGGAGTGGGGAATCAAACCCAGTTCTTCCAGAGAAGAGAGCTCTGGCTGACCCAAGGCCATTCCAGCAGCTGCAAGTGGAGGAGTGGGGAATCAAACCTGGTACTCCCAGATAAGAGAGCTCTGGCTGTCCCAAGGCCATTCCAGCAGCTGCAAGTGGAGGAGTGGGGAATCCAACCCGGTTCTCCCAGATAAGAGAGCTCTGGCTGACCCAAGGCCATTCCAGGAGCTGCAAGTGGAGGAGTGGGGAATCAAACCTGGTACTCCCAGATAAGAGAGCTCTGGCTGTCCCAAGGCCATTCCAGCAGCTGCAAGTGGAGGAGTGGGGAATCCAAACCGGTTCTCCCAGATAAGAGAGCTCTGGCTGACCCAAGGCCATTCCAGCAGCTGCAAGTGGAGGAGTGGGGAATCAAACCCGGTTCTCCCAGATAAGAGAGCTCTGGCTGTCCCAAGGCCACTCCAGCAGGTGCAAGTGGAGGAGTGGGGAATCAAACCTGGTTCTCCCAGATAAGAGAGCTATGGCTGACCCAAGGCCACTCCAGCAGGTGCAAGTGGAGGAGTGGGGAATCAAACCCAGTTCTTCCAGAGAAGAGAGCTCTGGCTGACCAAAGGCCATTCCAGCAGCTGCAAGTGGAGGAGGGGGGAATCAAACCCGGTTCTCCCAGATAAGAGTTCACACACTTCAACACTACACCAAACTGGCTCTCCTCTTCAGGGCTGGTCCTGTACTTGAGCCCGGCACCAGCATGTCCAGACTATTAAAGGGATGAGTGCAGGTTTGTCGGAAGGGGTGCTATTTCTGAGATTGGGGAGGGGGGCTTGTTTTTAATTGCTTTCGCTTTAGGATGTCCTCCGGGGGCTTGGCAGGCAGCTGTGAAGCAGCCAGATGACTGAGTCAGGTGGAGCCCTTGCTCCAGTCACTGAAAGTCTGGCTGCCCTGTGGATGTCAAGGAGAGGCGTGAGCGGCAAGCAGAGAGGAGCAGGTGGGAGGAAGATGCAGGAGCCGGCATAAGGGCGGTGATGGCGGGAGAACATTCTGGGACTGGAACGCAGACCCGGTCTGAACGGCTCGGAGAGGCTTTCTGTCCTTCAGCTGCATCAATCCACTGCGGGGTCTCTGCCCTGCCCCTCTGTTGCTTCGGCCCGTATCAGCTCCAGACAGCTCCCGTATCAGTCGCCGCTTTTAAAATATCTCAGCTGAGCCACACCTTTCACTGTGCCCACTGTCCATACCAGGAGTGGCCAAACTTGCTTAACGGAAGAGCCGCAAAGAACAAATAGAATAAATGTCAGATGTCTGAGAGCCCTAAGCTATGAACAGCAGATGTTTGAGAGCCGCAAAAGAAGGAAGGAAGGAGCAAATAGAGGGGGAGGGAAGGGGAGGTGGAAAGAAAGCAACTTTAACTTTAAATGCATTCTCCAAGCTGCCAGCTGGCTTGCCTTGGAGAAGTGATTGAAAGAGGCAAATGCCTTCTCTCAGCCGGTCAACAGGGCGGTGGGGGCTTCAAGAGCCACACGGTATGTGTGAAAGAGCCACAGTTTGGCCAACCCTGGTCCATACCCACCTGCGTCCCCTCTCCTTATCCACAAATATGTCCTCCCCTAAGCTACTTTTCACAAACCAACCCACCTGTAGCTGCCTTCTGCTGAATCAGAGGACTGGTCTGTTGAAGTCCTGTCTACTCAGACTGGCAGCAGCTCTCCAGGCTCTCAGACAGAGCAGGGTGTTTCACATCACCTCCTGCCGGTTCTCTAACTGGAGATGCCGGGGGGTGAACCGGGGACCTTCCGCATACCAAGCAGACGCTCTACCACCGAGCCACGGTCCCTCCCCCTCCCAGCCCATCAAGGACACTATTCTCTGCTTCCCGGTCCCCGATTGGAGACTGAGCCTGGGGCCTCCTGCATGGCAAGTAGAGGCTCTGCCACTGAGCCCTGGCCCCTTTCCATCGCGGCCTGGCCCTGGCCTGGCCCAGGAGCTCACCAGGGCACACAGGTTGGCATTTTGTACAGCACCTTGCACCACACTGGCCCTGAGCCAACGTTAAGTGGCATGGCTTCCCCTTCATCCACGCAGCTGCCCCTTTTGGCTTTCCAAGCAGCCTCCCGCCCAGGCCGAGGGCTCAGGTGCTGAGTTCAAACGCTCATTGGCAAACACTGAACGGCTTTTAAAGATCTTTCTCTTTTTTCCAAAAAGGCCCCCGGCCCCCGTGCCCCTCGGTGGAGCTCGCATTCCTCACCCAAGCATGACAGCCAGCTGTTTTACTGTATTTGGAACCTGCGCTCATCCATCAAACCCATCGATCGGGCAGCAGCGGAGTTTTATTAATGATCTTGTCAGCGGCCTGGAGCAGGGCACGGGGGCTTGTCGGGGATGATAGATCGTGGGGTGCCCCGGCTGCTATTTATTCTCCAGTGACCTTGTCTCTCCCCATTGTTGCTCGCTAAAGAGTTATGAATGTGCGACATGATAATTTGATATTGATCTATATGGTAAGTGAAAAAATTTACTGCACCGCTGATGTTCTCACAAAGGGGACGGCTCCGTCTCTACTGTAGGGTGGCCTGGCCGGAAAGGTCCTTTCCTAGCACCACTTTGGGGGCTGGGCGGGCGAGAGGCCCCATTGCTGGGCGGAGGGAAGACGCTGGGCTCCTCTTCCTCTGGAATAAAGATCTGTTCTGTGGCAGTGTCAGGAGGAATCTGGCCAAAGAACTGCAACTTCTATCTCAAGGGCATTCTAGTAGTATATATATTTCTTTCAAAGTGGATGACGTGGTCTCCTTCTTGAAGTGCATGTTCAGCTACAGCTGATTTTTCTGGCTGAAACAAGCGACAGTGTCTCTTGTGTTTGGTGAGGCGGGTGTTGATACTGCGTTGGGTAGTGCCAATGTAGACTGCACCACAGGAGCAGGGTATTTTGTAGACTCCAGGGGTCTCCTTTCTATGGTCTCACATTATCATACCCGCCTGAACAGAGAAGCTATTGAGATTTACAAACACCAGCACAATTTTAACAGAAAGGAAGAAGGCATTTTCATCCACCAATCTTGGTACCCAGCTCTGCAAAACACCCTACAGACTATAAATTGCAGAAAGTCTCAGAACAACCAGCAAATTCCACAGAACAATCAGCACAGTCAACAACCATCTTCCTTATCTTCAAACCCCTTCCAACCCTCCCAGCAATTAACACAGAACAATGGTCACATTCAACAGCCAGTTTCCTTATCACTACCCTTCCAGAAAGCCCCACCAAACAATGGGCACATCCACAAACCAATTGCCCTTTCATCACACCCCCTCCAGCCTAGAAATAGCAGCTCTCCAGCAGCCCCGGCCCCACTCAATGCACAGCAGCCAAGAAGGTCAGAGCACCTGCTCCGGCTGCAACGCCACTGAGGATGTTCTCCGCAGCTGAGAACGAAACGTCTGGAAGGAAAACTTTCTCCAGTAGAACATGGCACTTGATCCCGAAAGACTCTACAAACCCTAAAGTCAGTATTGTCTACCCAGACTGGCAGCGGCTCTCCAGGGTCTCAAGCTGAGGTTCTTCTCGCCTACTTGCCTGGACCCCCTTTTGTTGGAGAAGCCGGGGATTGAACATGGAACAATTCTGCTTACCAAGCAGATGCTCTACCACTGAGACACCATCCCTCCCCTATTGATCACAACCCCCCATGAACCTCGCGTGTGCCTCCCAGTGAAAAGAAGGGACTTTGTTCTGGAAGAGCCAACAACAGAAGCGGCAATGGTGGGAGGGCAGGCTGGAGAGTAAGAATGGGTTAAGATCTGAGTTCAGATGGTGCTTGCACTCAAATCCAGATGGGAGTCCTTCTAACCATGAACCTGTGGACAAAGATTGGCCAAATCAGCCCATCCGAGGTGTTCTTTCAGTTCAGTAGCGGTTGTGAATCAGGCCTACCCTGGAAACAAAGACCTGCAGCCTCACAGATGGGCGTGGCCCACAGATCTGAAGATACCAGCCATGGGCAGGGCTGCCAGCTTCCAGGTGGTGGCTGGAGATCTCCTGCTATTAGAACCCATCTCCAGACGACAGAGAAAATAGCCTCGATGGCAGGTGGGTTCTGTAGTATTATACCCCATTCTGTAGTATTATCCCCTCCCTAAATTCCATCCTCCTCAGACTCCACCCCTTCCCCAAATCTTCAGGTATTTCCCAACCTTGAGCTGGCAACCCCAGGAGAGACTCCGGCCGATGCTCCGTGGAAGCTGTGCAGTCCTGCGAGCAAAAATTCTACTTTTGGGAGCTAAAGGCAGTGCAGCTAAGTAGCACCTTTAAGTTCAACCAAGTTTTATTCAGAATAATGTTTTTTGTATTGACATACTCAGGTTCATAATATTTTTATTTTTTACATAATAAACAACATAAAAACAACAACACAAATGTTATAACAATGCAAAAACAAAAACAATAAATGAAAAATACACATAAACGAACATTTTGGGGGAAGAGAACTTTGATCTGGTTCTTCTTCTAAGTTCATCTATCAGTTTCATTAAAACTTCTCTTCCATCACCCCTCTCCTTTATTACGACTATTTCTGCATGTTCAACCAATCATACATGGGCTGCCAAACCTCTTTACATTTATTTTAACTTTGTTGCAAACAATTTGGTTGAGAGAAAGTCCATTTCAGCTATTTCCAACACTTTTTGCACAAATTCTTCTTTCTTAGGTATTTGTGGTGCCTTCCAGTACCTAGCATATATAATTCTTGCTGCCATAGTTGCGTGAACCAAAAATCTAGCTTGTGTCTTAGAAATGGGGTTTTGACATACTCAAAAGATAAAATTCGGGTAAATGGTTTATATTTAAGTATTTTTGGTAGCCAGGTGTGTATTTGAGTCCAATAACTTCTCGCCTTTTTGCATTGCCACCACATGTGATAAAACGAGTCAATTGTTTTATCACATGACATACTCAAATAGTTTATCTCACTACATATACTAACCCATCTTCCACTATATTTTCATGTATTCTTTTTTGTAATGGAAAGGGTCCCGTGGTGCAGAGTGGTAAAGCTGCAGTACTGCAGTCCAAGCCCTGCTCATGACCTGAGTTCAATCCCGGCAGAAGCTGGGTTCAGGTAGCCAGCTCAAGTTGACTCAGCCTTCCATCCTTCTGAGGTCGGTCAAATGAGTCCCCAGTTTGCTGGGGGGAAAGTGCAGATGACTGGGGAAGGCAATGGCAAACCACCCTGTAAAAAGTCTGCTGTGAAAACGTTGTGAAAGCAACGTCACCCCAGAGTCGGAAATGACTGGTGCTTGCACAGGGGACTACCTTTACCTTTTTACTTTTTGTAATGGCAAACTAGAATTATGTTTCTATGTGTGTTATATGTTTAAATCAAACCTCTGAGAAACCTATGCACTCTTTTTAACCCAGAGCTAACATTACAACAGACTCTCATTTATTGCACTTCACACCCAGGATACCTAATGGTTTAGTTTAGCACATGGACATCCATCTGCTATTCCAACTTAATTGTTGTTGTTTCAGCCCAGTTAACATAAACTAACAAACACCAGACCCCAACTTGGGACTCTCTTAATCTGCTAAAAAACTTTTCCATGACTCTGCAGACTAACTCACTGCCCACTTCTCTATATTTAGGACTGCTTGCCATTCCACCCTGTTGTCTGATGAAGGGTGCTTCTAGCACACGAAAGCTGACATTCTGAATAAAATTTTGTTGCTCTTCAAGGTGCACCTTGACTCCTGTTTTGTTCTACTGCTTCAGACCAACACAGCTGCCCACCTGGATCTATTTCATTCCGAATGGAAGCTTTCGGACGCCTGTGCACTTCTTCAGGTGGGGGAATGGGGCACAGTGAGCAGAACTGCATACGGCTGGTGTGCAGTGGTTAAGCATGCATAGTGGTACAAAAAAAAAAGTTAGGCTCCAATGGCAAAATAGTGTATTGCTTTTTTTTTTTGCATCACTTTACATTCTTAACCACTACCCACCAGCTATATCTGAGTTCTGCTCACTGTAGCCCATTCCTTTGTCTGAAGAAGTGTGGATGCATATGAAAACTTACATTCTGAATCAAACTTTGTTGGTCTTCAAGGAGCTCCTGGACTCCTACTTTGTTCTACCGCTTCAGACCAACACGGCTGGCCACCTGGCTCTATTGGCATTGAAGCTGTGAGTGAGCAATTTGGCTACTGCGTATCACATACTGCAAGGGGCCCCGTGGCGCAGAGTGGTAAAGCTGCAGCACTGCAGTCCAAGCTCTGCTCACGACCTTAGTTTGATCCTGGTGGAAGCTGGGTGCAGGTAGCCGGCTCGAGGTTGGCTCAGCCTTCCATCCTTCTGAGGTCGGTCAAATGAGTCTCCAGCTTGGACAAAAATGTGTGAGCCGGAGGCTAAAAAAACCGGTGAGCTAGCTCATGCTAACTCAGCTTAAAGGGTCTTGGGATGTATAGAGCACCTTCCTTGACTTCCCCCTGCAGGGAGCCTGTTGGAGAGAGATTCCTGGGCAGAGGCGTGCCCGGCTTGTTAAGAGAGGTTGGTATTTATTTGCACTCCCTTAATTACTCCTTCCTCTGCTCTCCCCTCCCCCACCCCCTCCCCGCATCTGCAGCCAAACAGAAGGAGGTGGGTGGTGAAGCGTGCAAAGGACAGATCGCAATTTAAGGTGGGTTATTAGTCGTCCCCTGCATGGAGATTACACTCCCCTAATGAAGGACTCTTTTTACTGCTGTTAGAAAAAAGGGGGGGGGGGGTTGGAATCCTTCCCAAAAGAGACAGAATAGCCGGAAATGTGAGCGGAGAAAGTCCAGTGCTGACAGTGTGACATGTGGGAGGAAACCTCTCCCCTGCGACTGGGCCATGTACACACATACTGTTGTTTGTGTTTGTTGCTCAGTCGGACAGTCGAGCCGGACTCTTTGCGACCCCGAGGACCAAGTCACGCCAAGCCCTCCTGTCTTCCACCACCCTCCGAAGTCTGCTCAAATTTGTGTTAGTCACATCAGTAACGCTGTCCAGCCATCTCCTCTTTTGCCGTCCCCTTCTTTTTTTTTGCCTTCGGTCTTTCCCAGCATTAGGGTTATAATATAGTGGGTTCAATGCATGGAGAAGTCGCCGGCTGTGTGATAACAAGCTCTTTAATAGACATGATATAAGACAGGGCTACATGACAAGACTGGAGATGGGGCCTACTGGGCCCAACTTATATACATCCCTGGATTCCTGCGCTAGCACAGCACAGGGTCATTCAAACCGGTGGGGGCTTGTGATTTGGATCCTGCAGCCCGTTGTTCCCGAGTCCCCAAGCTCAGTCCGCATGGCTCCGATGAGCCGGCAGCACACCCAAAGTCTTCACTTGAGTCCACACACGTAACAAGGGTCTTCTCCAGGGAGTGCTCCCTTCTCATTGGGTGGCCAGAGTATTTGAGCTTCAGCATACATACTGAGGGGATAGATCCAAGAGAGCAGCCGTGTTGGTCTGAAGCAGTTGAACAAAGCAGGAGTCAAGATTCACCTTTAAGACCAACCGAGTTTTATTGAGAACGTAAGCTTTCGGGTGCTCTCGAAGCGCACTTCATCAGACGAGGGGGTCAGGTATTGCGGGCTGAAATACATGCATACAGGAAGGGAGCATCAAATGGAACCCCCCCCCCCCAATAACCTCTTCTGCAGCACAAAAAGAGGGGGCGGGACCTAACAGGCCTATCAGAACAGTGACATTCTGACCTCTGACCCCACTCTCCAACCCTGAGAATCCTCCTACAGAGAGGCAGGCACTACTGCCCAGTGGGCATTTACTGGCATATATGGCAGCCCTGAAGAACTGACCAGCGCCCACGGAAATGACTTAAAAGAGAAAAGCAGCAAAAGAATCGAGACGCTTCTGAGATTAGCCAAAAACCCCCAGAAATTTCATTTTGGAGATGTCTTCTTCTTTTAATGACAGATGCTACAACATATCAAAGAGAACCGAACGCGCTGAGGTAAAGCCTTCAAGGTACCGCATTGTCAGTTACAAGTAATAGGGTATTCCTTTATTATTTACTACATTAGATTTCTTGACCACCCTTCTCCACTTGTGCAGGGCTCAGGGCGGTTCACAACAATTTAGTTCAATATCAGGTATTCAGGTGTGAAAGTCTGTGAGTTCCCAGTACCCCGGGCTCTTGGACCATTTCAGTTCCTCTGCGCCTGATCTGCATTCCTTTCCTTCCCCAGCTGTGTCATAGGCGCCTGGCTCTGGCTGTTCAAAAACAAGAATTCTGCTGCAGTTCAACAGGAGCCTGCAGTGTCCCTGAGTCTTCCCCCACAACAGACACCCTGTGAAGTGGGTGGGGCTGGAGAAGGCTCTCATAGCAGCTGCGCTTTGAAGGACAACTCCTACGAGAGCTCTGGCTACGAGAGCTCTGGCTGACCCAAGGCCATTCCAGCAGGTGCAAGTGGAGGAGTGGGGAATCAAACCCAGTTCTCCCAGATAAGAGAGCTGTGGCTGACCCAAGGCCATTCCAGCAGGTGCAAGTGGAGGAGGGGGGAATCAAACCCGGTTCTCCCAGATAAGAGAGCTCTGGCTGACCCAAGGCCATCCCAGCAGGTGCAAGTGGAGGAGTGGGGAATCAAACCCAGTTCTCCCAGATAAGAGAGCTCTGGCTGACCCAAGGCCATTCCAGCAGCTTCAAGTGGAGGAGTGGGGAATCAAACCCGGTTCTCCCAGATAAGAGTCCGTGCACTTAACCTCTACACCAGACTGGGTGTCATGGTGCCTGAGGGCACTGGGTCAGGAACCCCTGAACTAGAGGGGAAATTTGGGATAAAAACAGTAGCTACTGCCCTAAGAAAATGAACAGCTCTGTGTTCCAATGGTGCCAGTGTGCTCAGAGGGCTCCTGGAGGCGAGGGGGTGGAGGCAGAACTTCTCTTCCATGGGACACAGCCAGGGCCTTCTTCAGCTGGTGGAGTTTCTATGGGCCGATAAGCAGAATCAAATCCATTGGCATTTAAGCTCAAACTCATACTGCCGCTGCTGAGCCTCAGCATTACAACAATAAAAATATGCTGGCAGTAGAGAAGAAAACCAGAATTTATTTATGGCTAAAAAGACCAATCCCAGCCAGCGTTTGATGAGCCACGGGCGTGCCATCACACTGGCATGTGGTCAGGATCCTGCAAAGGAGAGCGACCGAACGTACCCATGTATAAATTCTTTTGGGGTGGAATGCTAGCAGGAGCTCTTTTGCATATTAGGCCACTCCCCCCCTGATGTAGCCAATTCTCCAAGAGCTTACAAGAGCCAAGCTCTTGGAGGATTGGCTACATCAGGGGAGTGTGGCCTAATATGCAAAAAAGCTCCTGCTAGAATTCCACCCGTGAGTTCCTTCTTTGCACCTCTCCCATGATGCTCTGTGGAGCAGGAGGCTGAATGCTGGTTGGCTCAGGCGGAGTAGAACTGCCTGAGAAGTTGTTTCTTGTCCACTTTGCCCATCTGGTTCCGCGGAATCTCCTCCACCAGGAGCAGCTCGGAGGGAATGGTGTAGGGGGGCATGGACTCCCTGGGGAACACAAACGTCTTCCGATTAACACCTGTGCTGCTGTGGCTGAATGTCTCCTCTCCACTCTCACCCTCGGGCAGAATCCTGTTTTGGTCCTTCTCAGGGCTTCTTTTGTAGCAGGAGCTGCTTGCCTATTAGGCCACACACCCCTGATGTAGCCAATCCTCCTGGAGCTTACAGGGCTCTTCTTACAGGCCTACTGTAAGCTCCAGGAGGATTGGTTACATCAGGCAGTGTGGCCTAATAGGCAAAGGAGTTGCTGCTACAAAAAAAGCCCTGGATAGGGTATAAGAAGAAGAATTGAAGAAGAACTGCAGATTTATACCTGGTCCTTCTCTCTAAATCAGAGACTCAGAGTGGCTCACAATCTCCTTTATCTTCTCCCCCCACAATAGACACCCTGTGAGGTGGGTGGGGCTGAGAGAGCTCTGACAGCAGCTGCCTTTTCAAGGACAACCCCTGGCAGAGCTCTGGCTGACCCAAGGCCATTCCAGCAGCTGCAAGTGGAGGAGTGGGGAATCAAACCTGCTTCTCCCAGATAAGACTTCACCACTACACCAAACTGACTCATCCCACCCAAAAGCCCTGGTGCTTCCTGAAAACCCCACCTCTCTTGCAACACCTTGCCTAAGAACGTTCTTTCCCACAGCGAGGAATCTGAAAGCAGCTGCTGCCGCCGCCAAGTGTCAAACAGATGTTTGAATCCAGAAGTCAAATGAAGGCCCCTGCTCCTCACAGCGGCACAGGCTGTCCACAAATCAAATAAGCCTGCTCCAATATAATGCTGTCACGTGAACACACATGAAGCTGACTTCTATTGAACCGCACCCTTGGTCCACAAGCCTGTAGCTGTGGTGGGGCCCCCAGGATTCTGCCCCCCCCCCACCAAGGCCAGGGTCCCAGCCCCACTACCCACCACTCCTGGCTTCCAATTCCAAACTCTTGGCCAAGGGAAGCCTCCGAGCAGGGTCTGTGTGCAATGGGGAGAGACTTCCCCACCTCGTGCAGATCCTGGGGCCAGCTTCTCTCCCCTGGCAGTTTAAACTGCTTGTTGAGAGAAGCCACCAAGCAGGTCTGCCTGCTATTGGAGGGCGAGGAGGAGGGGAGAGAGAGACAGACAGACCTTCCTGCCGCAGGCTGATCTTGGAGCCAGGAGCAAATTGTGCGGGGCTTTTTGGGTAGCAGGAACTCCTTTGCATATTAGGCCACACCCCTCTGAGGTAGCCTGTCGTCGAAGAGCTTCCAGGGGTCTTCTTACAGGGCCTACTGTAAGCTCCGGGAGGATTGGCCACAACAGGGGTGTGTGGCCTAACAGGCAAAGGAGTTCCTGCTACAAAAATAGAGCCCTGCGTGTGAGACCAAGGGAACTGGGAGAAGGCATTTGGATCTTTAAATCCCTTCAAGCCAAGCTGGGGGCATGGGGGCTTGGGGAACACATTTAAAGTTGCTTTCTTCCCTCCCCTCCCTTTCTCTGGCCCCCCCAAACAGAAAATCCTGGCTGTGATCCTGTTGGTCCATCAAGGTCAGTATCGTTTAGTTGGACTGGCAGTGGTTTTTCATATCACCTCCTGCCTGGTCCGTTTAGCTGGAGATGGCGGGGATTGAACCTGGGCCCTTCTGCACGCCAAGGAGGTGCTCTAACACCGAGCTATAGCTCCTTCAGTGGTAGAGCATCTGCTTGGGAAGCAGAAGGTCCCAGGTTCAATCCCTGGCATCTCCAAAAAAGGGTCCAGGCAAATAGGTGTGAAAAACCTCAGCTTGAGACCCTGGAGAGCCACTGCAAGTCTGAGAAGACAATACTGACTTTGATGGACCAAAAGGTCTGATTCAGTATAAGGCAGCTTCATATGTTCATATGTTCCCTGTCCTCTGAGCAGAGGGTCTCATAGGGCTTGGAAGGGTCTTTGGCGCTCAAGCCTTCCACCCAGCATTGCACGGGGCTAGGTAACAATGCAGCACTACCAGCGTGTGCATCTGAGAGCACCGAGACAGAGCCCCTCTAAGAGGCAGGATAGATCACTTTTAATGGGTACTCATCAATCCTTGCAATTAGATATGGCAGGGAGAGCAAATGACAAATCCGCCACATAAGCATGCAAGAGCCTGGCAAAGTCCTGCTCCTTGGGAAGAATTCTGGGCAGGCCCCTCTCCGAAGCTGCACTCCCAATTGTGCCTTGTGCCCTGCCCGGCTCAAGAGGAGGGGGGCCAGACAAGCGGAGGCTCCCTTGAAGCCTCACCCAGGAGCCCTGGCACAGAGCAAAGTCACCTTGCTCTGGCACACGACACCCAGGGCCGTGCCCGGCTCTGACAGGCAGCTCCCCTGCCATTGTATCTGACGTGACATGACATGACATGTCCTCCCCCCCCCCCGCCCCCGGGAAGGGTGAGAGCTCCCCCCCTCGCTGCCCAGCCCAGCGTCGGAGCTGTCCAGGCGTCCTGCCTTCACTCAGGACCGGGAGACAAATGCCACCGCGTGAATCACTCTGAAGGGGGACATGTGTCTGCTGCCAGAGAGGAGGCGAGAGAAGACGGAGACGAGAGCTGACGTTGAGGATAAAGAGGGGAGACAGGCGGAGTGGCAGAGACAGATGCCAGCGGGGGTGCGAGGCCTGGAGCGAGGGGGGGGGGCTGCGTTCAGCTCAAGGACCACGGACTCTTCCCAAAGCGAACGAGGGTGGCTTCGAGATGGATCCAGTCCTGGCTGGATTCCTTCCCTCCTGGGAGGGCAAACTGCCCTCCAGTCCTTGCGGCAAGGGAGCAAGCGGAGACTTGCAGTGATACAAAGACAGGGAGGGGGGGTATTTCCTTCCTTCCCTCCCTCCAGGACATCGCACCTGCAGCCCCCCCCCTTTCCTTTTGCATTCCTGAAAGACTTTGTTCATTATGGGTTGTCCCTTACTGTCCCCAGGTAAGATGCCTCCAAGTGGAGGGTCCACAGCCCCTGCTTTGCACCCACCATGGTCCTGGGTCAGTCCCTGGCAGCACCCCCAATTAAGGAGAAGAGGAGGAGGAGAAAGAGAAGGAAGAAAAAGAGGAGGAGGAGAAAGAGGAAGAAGAGAAGGAGGAGAAAGAGGAAAAAGAAGAGGAGAGAGGAAGAAGAAGAAGAAGAAGAGGAGGAGGAGGAGAAAGAGGAAGAAGAAGAGGAGAGAGGAAGAAGAAGAAGAGGAGGAGGAAGAGGAAGAAGGAGAGAGGAAGAAGAGGAGGAAGAGAAAGAGGAAGAAGAGAAGGAGGAGAAAGAGGAAGAAGAGGAGAGAGGAAGAAGAAGAGGAGGAGAAAGAGGAAAAAGAAGAGGAGGAGGAGAAAGAGGAAGAAGAAGAAGAGGAGGAGAAAGAGGAAGAAAAGGAGAGAGGAAGAAGAAGAAGAGGAGGAGGAAAAAGAGGAAGAAGAAGAAGAGAAGGAGAAAGAGGAAGAAGAAGAGAGAGGAAGAAGAAGAGGAGGAGGAGGAGAAAGAGGAAGAAGAAGAGAAGGAGGAGAAAGAGGAGGAAGAAGAGAGAGGAAGAAGAAGAGGAGGAGGAAGAGGAAGAAGAAGAGGAGAGAGGAAGAAGAGGAGGAAGAGAAGGAGGAAGAAGAGAAGGAGGAGAAAGAGGAAAAAGAGGAAGAAAAAGAAGAGAAGGAGGAGAAAGAGGAAGAAGAAGAGGAGGAGGAGGAGGAGAAAGAGGAAGAAGAAGAGGAGGAGGAGGAGGAGGAGAAGAGGAAGAAGAAGAAGGGGAGGAGGAGGAGTGGGGAATCAAACCTGGTTCTCCCAGATAAGTCTCCACACTTAACCACTACACCAAACGGGCTCTTTCTGGATGAACAGATGTCTGGCTGGCCTAAAGAAGACTACTCGTGTTCAAGACACAGCAGGGAACTTGGAAGCCAACTGGACCATCCTCTTGCCTGGCCCAGGCCAGCTCATTGCCCGGCCTGCCCTCTGGTGCCTCGGTGGTGTCAGCCAGAGAGGAAGCCGCACTCAGCTGAGGCAGCTTGTTTGCAGTTGCTTACCTGGCCCAATCCTTCAGTTCCTTGAGAGACAATGTCTCGCCTTCCTGGAGCTTCACAACAGCACTGACTCTCTGGCCCCACGTGGGGTCCTGAGGACCAATCACAGCCACATCTGAGAGGGAGAGATTGCACGTGAGAGAGACAAGGACTGCAAAAGTATCCCATAGGAAAGGGGGCAGGGTGAAGTCACCCAGACAGGGGGCTGCAAGAGGGGTGGGCAGTGCCAGAATCAACCCTATGGAGGCCCCTAGGCAGTCAAAATCTCAGCAGCCCCCTTTCAAATTATCTCAGAGTTGGAGCACCCACCCCACTGCCCATGGCCCCTGCTGCAGCATAGGACTATACTGGAAGGAAGGGAGGGGAGGGGAGGGGAGGGGAGGGGAAGGAAGGAAGGAAGGAAGGAAGGAAGGAAGGAAGGAAGGAAGGAAGGAAGGAAGGAAGGAAGGAAGGAAGGAAGGAAGGAAGGAAGGAAGGAAGGAAGGAAGGAAGGAAGGAAGGAAGGAAAGGGGTTGGGGAGGGAAGGGAAGGGAATGGAGGGAGGGAAGGGAGGGATAAAGAAAGGAAGGGAGGGAGGGGGAGGGGAAGGAGGAAGGAAGGAGGGAGGGAAGGGAGGGGTTGGGGAGGGAAGGGGAGGGGAGGGAAGGGAAGGGAGGAGGGAAGAAGGAAGGAAGGAGGGAGGGAATGGAGGGGTCGGGGAGAGGAGGGGAGGAAGGGAAGGGAGGGAGGGATAAAGGAAGGGAGGGGAGGAAGGGGAGGGAAGGGAAGGAAGGGCATTCCCCAGTGGCAGGTTATTGGGAGGGGGCTGTGCTTTACCAGCAATGCTGGGGTGGGCCAGCAGATGGCGCTCAACTTCGAGGGCGCTGATTTTGTAGCCACCACTTTTGATGATGTCAACAGAAGTCCGGCCTCTGATCCAGTAGACGCCCTCCTTGTACACAGCTGTGTCACCTGGGGAAGGGAAAGGCGATGCAGACCATTACCCCAGACCCCAAGGGAGGCTCTTCCTCTCTCTCTCTTTTCTCACTATAAGAATTGTTGGAAGCCACAGCAGAGCCCCACGGACGACACAGGGCTTGGGCTGGCAGCCCCCAAAAGCAAGACCGGACCCACAGTGTGGATTTTGTGGCGAATGGGGATGGCGTGCCCACCTTGAGGAACGATGCTCCCTTAACTCACAATCCAGCAACTGATTTTATATGAATGCAAGTTTATTATGGCATCCAGCCAGAACAATCCTAACACTTCAGCAGGGGACATCAGAAGAAAAAACTGATTTTATAAGCGCATGGCTGGTGTTGTGTCTGCATGAATAGAGGCCACACAACTACAGTTGCCCAGGAACATCTCCAGCTGCAAAGAAATGCATCTCTATGCCTCCTTATCCAAACCCAGCTCAGCTTATCAGGCACTCCTTGCCAGCACCAAGCCAGGGCCCACAGCCCAAGAGGAAAGGGACATCCACCTTCCTTCCATTGGTATACCCAACCAGACACGGGGCTTTGAGCCAGGAGGAAAACATGAAGCTGAAGGATGGCTTTGCAGCAGCCGAATATATCACTTTATCACAACCTAAAACCTTTCAATGGCTTGCAGTATCTAAAGGGCTCCTTCTGACCAGATGTTCCTGCTGTGGGAGCCCAAACGGCACAAAGACCTCCAGGGGAAGGCCTTGGGGAAAGCCTTCTTGGTATCTACCCCAAAACTCCCTCTTGCGAGCCTTTCCAGTGTTAACTGAAGTTTTATCTATCCTGCAAGGTTTCAGTGAGTCCGTTTATCTCTAGCTTTTATTTGAATGTATTTTATATATTTCTGTGCTCCTTCTCCTCGCTGCTCAAAGTAGTTTATGATACAACAAATAAATTGAAGCGTGCTTAAGAAAATAAGAGAAGCCATGTTGGATCAGACCAATGGCCCATCCAGTCCAACACTCTGTGTCACACAGTGGCCAAAAACCCCAGGTGCCATCAGGAGGTCCACCAGTGGGGCCAGGACACTAGAAGCCCTCCCAATGTTGCCCCCCTGAAGCACCAAGAATACAGAGCATCACTGCCTCAGACATAAGAACATAAGAGAAGCCATGTTGGATCAGGCCAATGGCCCATCCAGTCCAATACTCTGTGTCACACTGTGGCCAAAACACCCAGGTGCCATCAGGAGGTGCATCAGTGGGGCCAGAGCACTAGAAGTCCTCCCACTGTACCAAGCACCAAGAATACAGAGCGTCACTGCCCCAAAGAGTTCCATCTATACCATGTGGCTAATAGCCACTGATGGACCTCTGCTCCATATTTTTATCCAATCCCCTCTTGAAGCTGGCTATGCTTGCAGCTGCCACCACCTCCTGTGGCAGTGAATTCCATGTGTTAATCACCTTTTGGGTGAAGAAGTACTTCCTTTTATCCGTTCTAACCCGACTGCTCAGCAATTTAATTGAATGCCCACGAGTTCTTGAATTGTGAGAAAGGGAGAAAAGGACTTCTTTCTCTACTTTCTACATCCCATGCATAATCTTGTCAACCTCTATCATGTCACCCTGCAGTCGATGTTTCTCCAAGCTAAAGAGCCCCAAGCATTTTAACCTTTCTTCATAGCTTCTGCTGAGTCAGACCATCTGACTACGAAGGCCACTCTTGTCTACTGCGGCTGACAGCAGGTCTCTGGTGGAGAACCTTAATGTCATTGATGACTGGAGATGCTGTGGACTGGAGTCTTCGGCATGCAACGGGGGGCTCTACTTTGGAGCCTCAGCCTCAGCCCCAGCCCTGCTTATTGCTGCTTCAGTGTGATTCTATGGATGCTGGAGGGAAATGTCAAGTCAAAGC
>NC_083236.1:69954529-70042029 GCF_032191835.1 Heteronotia binoei | reverse complement strand
GTATCATGTATCTTTCGACCCTGGAGTTAGACACTCAAGGTTGTGTTATCTAGTTCTCAGAGACGCTCGTAACATGCTTCAGTAGTTGGGGGTATGATGACATGCTGGGGTGGGGGGGAATAAGGTGATTGTTAGCTTTTGGCGCTTTTGCATTTGAACTATCAGGAAAGAAAGAGCCTGCCTATATTGAAGTTGTACAGCACCATGAAATGTTTTAATTGTAATTGTATTTTATTGGTTTTAAACTGTAATTATAAATGTCTGAACTGACTGTTAGCCACCCTGAATCTGCTTGCGGAGAGGGTGGGATAGAAATTTAAAATAATAATAATGATGGAGAAGAAGAAGAATTGCAGATTTATACCCCGCCCTTCTCTCTGAATCAGAGACTCACAGCGGCTAACAATCTCCTATATTTTCTCCCCCCACAACAGATACCCTGTGAGGTGGGTGGGGCTGAGAGAGCTCTTACAACAGCTGCCCTTTCAAGGACAACCTCTGCCAGAGCTATGGCTGACCCAAGGCCATTCCAGCAGCTGCAAGTGGAGGAGTGGGGAATCAAACCCGGTTCTCCCAGATAAGAGAGCTCTGGCTGACCCAAGGCCATTCCAGCAGCTGCAAGTGAAGGAGTGGGGAATCCAACCCGGTTCTCCCAGATAAGAGAGCTCTGGCTGACCCAAGGCCATTCCAGCAGCTGCAAGTGGAGGAGTGGGGAATCCAACCCGGTTCTCCCAGATAAGAGAGCTATGGCTGACCCAAGGCCATTCCAGCAGCTGCAAGTGGAGGAGTGGGGAATCAAACCCGGTTCTCCCAGATAAGAGAGCTCTGGCTGACCCAAGGCCATTCCAGCAGCTGCAAGTGGAGGAGTGGGGAATCCAACCCGGTTCTCCCAGATAAGAGAGCTATGGCTGACCCAAGGCCATTCCAGCAGGTGCAAGTGGAGGAGGGGGGAATCAAACCTGGTTCTCCCAGATAAGAGAGCTATGGCTGACCCAAGGCCATTCCAGCAGCTGCAAGTGGAGGAGTGGGGAATCAAACCCGGTTCTCCCAGATAAGAGAGCTCTGGCTGACTCAAGGCCATTCCAGCAGCTGCAAGTGGAGGAGTGGGGAATCAAACCCGGTTCTCCCAGATAAGAGAGCTCTGGCTGACCCAAGGCCATTCCAGCAGCTGCAAGTGGAGGAGTGGGGAATCAAACCCGGTTCTCCCAGATAAGAGAGCTCTGGCTGACCCAAGGCCATTCCAGCAGCTGCAAGTGGAGGAGTGGGGAATCAAACCAGGTTCTCTCAGATAAGAGTCTGCACACTTCACCATTACACCAAACTGGCCAAACCACTACACCAAACTGGATGATGTAATGGATGAACCCTGAATATATCTATGCAGGCAAGCCCCGGGGCACCAGTTGTAGCAAGACCCTGTCTGACTGTCCTGTCTTGCTTATCAATGAACGCCTTTGCTGAAACTCAGGTGTGTTGATTGGTGAAGGACTTGCAGTACTTGACAGCAACGGCCAACCACCTCTGTTCGTCTCTTGGCTAGAGAACCCTACAGAGGCGACAGCTGTGCTTTGACCACGCGTTCCTCCACCACCACCACCAGAGCCCTCCAGGAAAAGGCACTCCGCACAAAGGAGAGTTCCCAGCTTGCGGAGGACAGGTGCAGGAGGGACAGGGGATGACAAACAATTAGAGGGAAGGAGTAAGAGATTAACGAGGGGAGGGGAATTGGTGGTCCCCACAACAGCCATGCGAGGTGCGCGGTTTACGACATGCCAGGGTCCGCGATGTGTGTTGGCGTGTGTGTTACAGACATAAACCTCCCCGCACTCCCCAAATGGAAGCTGCATCGATAGTTCCCCATCTGCTCACATATATCACATACTTCATTCCAGTTTATTAGCCGGAATAAATCATAAATATTTCATTATACATCAACGGTGCTCGACTCCGGGAAGGCACAATCCATCACCCCGATGCTCCCCGTGACCCGCCACCGCGCATTAAGCTTTCCAGTCTATTAAACAAGATTGATACAGTGTGCTGGGATGGGCTAAGGGAATTTATTTATAGCGCACTGGGGGAAAGGGAGGGCACCGGGAGCACGCGGGCGGCTTGGACGAGGCGGAGACGGAGCCCCCCTCCGACAGCGTTTGGGCCAGGCCGCTGCAGGAGAAAGGAGCCCATTCATCAGGCGAGGAGTCTCCCAGGCACTGACAAACCATCACGCTAGGCTGGGTTTCTCTAGCTCGGGGCTAATCAAATCGCAGGGCTGACCAAGCCACCCCCCCCCCCCACCTACTAATCCCTTGAGCCACGTTCTCAAGAGAGGAGGAGAAAATCAGAACAAGATGGGAAACCAGCAGATCACCTGAACCCGTTCCCACCCAAACAGATCAGGCACGGTTTCAAATTTTTCATCAGATCTCTGCAGGAAGAGATTCCTTGACCTCCCTATTCAGACCAGCAGCGGCTCTCTGGGGTTTCAGAGAGGGAAAGGTCTTTTACATCCCCTCCTGCCTGGTCCTTTTAACTGAAGATGATTCCAGGGATCAAACCCGGGACCTTCTACATGCCAAGCAGGGGCTCTGCCACTGATCCGAGGTCTCAGGTCAAGTTCTTTCTTATCACCTCCTGCCTGGTCCCTTTAACTGGAGATGATTCTGGGGATCGAACCCGGGACCTTCTGCATGCCAAGCAGAGGCTCTGCCACTGAGCCGGGGTCTCAGGTCAAGTTCTTTCTTATCACCTCCTGCCTGGTCCCTTTAACTGGAGATGATTCCGGGGATCGAACCTGGGACCTTCTGCATGCCAAGCAGAGGCTCTGCCACTGAGCCGGGGTCTCAGGTCAAGTTCTTTCTTATCACCTCCTGCCTGGTCCCTTTAACTGGAGATGATTCCGGGGATCGAACCTGGGACCTTCTGCATGCCAAGCAGAGGCTCTGCCACTGAGCCGGGGTCTCAGGTCAAGTTCTTTCTTATCACCTCCTGCCTGGTCCCTTTAACTGGAGATGATTCCGGGGATCAAACCTGGGACCTTCTGCACGCCAAGCAGAGGCTCCGCCACTGAGCCACCAGGGCCCTTCCTGTCCCTGCCTGTGTGTATGCAAGCCTTGTGTTGATGCAACCTGAGCCAACATCAGTAAGCCCCAAACATGTGAGGGGAAAAGAGGGAAGCAGGGGAAGAGTGTGTGTGTGGGGGGGCACCCTCCACCGATCTCTGCAGGTGCCTTTGATGTCTCAGCCTCAGAAATTATACCACTCATCAATTTGCATAGCTCCAGACCTCGGCAGATGACGACGCTTCAGACTAAGGAATTATAACATCGCTCATCAATTTGCCAAAGATCCATTTTAATATTAGCCAGTCTCTGTGCTTCCCCCACAACTAACTTCGGGGTGGATTTCTACTCCCCTGTGGTTAAAAACCCTCCTGCTAATTGCCAATCTAGCTTTATTCACAGCCAGTCGGCAAGCGTCTGTTTGGTTCAATGCACGTTTCCATTAAGTGGAAACACCTCCTTTTGGGCCCTGTGTTTACAGCCCACCCCCACCCCACAGCGTGCAAATGGGGGTGGCTTTTGTTTCTCATTTGCGCAGGGCCTGTAGTGCTGGACAGAGCAACGAAAGGGGGTTTCCTATATATCTAGTCTTCGTTTGGTGTATGTTTAAGTGTGCGGACACTTATCTGGGAGAACCGGGTTTGATTCCCCACTTCTCCACTTGCAGCTGCTGGAATGGCCTTGGGTTAGCCATAGCTCTCTTATCTGGGAGAACCGGGTTTGATTCCCCACTTCTCCACTTGCAGCTGCTGGAATGGCCTTGAGTCAGCCAGAGCTCTCTTATCTGGGAGAACCGGGTTTGATTCCCCACTCCTCCACTTGCAGCTGCTGAGATGGCCTTGGGTCAGCCATAGCTCTCTTATCTGGGAGAACCGGGTTTGATTCCCCACTCCTCCACTTGCAGCTGCTGGAATGGCCTTGGGTCAGCCAGAGCACTCTTATCTGGGAGAACTGGGTTTGATTCCCCACTCCTCCACTTGCAGCTGCTGAGATGGCCTTGGGTCAGCCATAGCTCTCTTATCTGGGAGAACCGGGTTTGATTCCCCACTCCTCCACTTGCAGCTGCTGAGATGGCCTTGGGTCAGCCATAGCTCTCTTATCTGGGAGAACCGGGTTTGATTCCCCACTCCTCCACTTGCAGCTGCTGAGATGGCCTTGGGTCAGCCATAGCTCTCTTATCTGGGAGAACCGGGTTTGATTCCCCACTTCTCCACTTGCAGCTGCTGGAATGGCCTTGGGTTAGCCATAGCTCTCTTATCTGGGAGAACCGGGTTTGATTCCCCACTTCTCCACTTGCAGCTGCTGGAATGGCCTTGAGTCAGCCAGAGCTCTCTTATCTGGGAGAACCGGGTTTGATTCCCCACTCCTCCACTTGCAGCTGCTGAGATGGCCTTGGGTCAGCCATAGCTCTCTTATCTGGGAGAACCGGGTTTGATTCCCCACTCCTCCACTTGCAGCTGCTGGAATGGCCTTGGGTCAGCCAGAGCACTCTTATCTGGGAGAACTGGGTTTGATTCCCCACTCCTCCACTTGCAGCTGCTGAGATGGCCTTGGGTCAGCCATAGCTCTCTTATCTGGGAGAACCGGGTTTGATTCCCCACTCCTCCACTTGCAGCTGCTGAGATGGCCTTGGGTCAGCCATAGCTCTCTTATCTGGGAGAACCGGGTTTGATTCCCCACTCCTCCACTTGCAGCTGCTGAGATGGCCTTGGGTCAGCCATAGCTCTCTTATCTGGGAGAACCGGGTTTGATTCCCCACTTCTCCACTTGCAGCTGCTGGAATGGCCTTGGGTTAGCCATAGCTCTCTTATCTGGGAGAACCGGGTTTGATTCCCCACTCCTCCACTTGCAGCTGCTGAGATGGCCTTGGGTCAGCCATAGCTCTCTTATCTGGGAGAACCGGGTTTGATTCCCCACTCCTCCACTTGCAGCTGCTGGAATGGCCTTGGGTCAGCCAGAGCACTCTTATCTGGGAGAACTGGGTTTGATTCCCCACTCCTCCACTTGCAGCTGCTGAGATGGCCTTGGGTCAGCCATAGCTCTCTTATCTGGGAGAACCGGGTTTGATTCCCCACTCCTCCACTTGCAGCTGCTGAGATGGCCTTGGGTCAGCCATAGCTCTCTTATCTGGGAGAACCGGGTTTGATTCCCCACTCCTCCACTTGCAGCTGCTGCAATGGCCTTGGGTTAGCCATAGCTCTCTTATCTGGGAGAACTGGGTTTGATTCCCCACTCCTCCACTTGCAGCTGCTGGGATGGCCATGGGTCAGCCAGAGCTCTCTTATCTGGGAGAACCGGGGTTGATTTCCCACTCCTCCACTTGCAGCTGCTGGGATGACCATGGGTCAGCCAGAGCTCTCTTATCTGGGAGAACCGGGGTTGATTCCCCACTCCTCCACTTGCAGCTGCTGGAATGGCCTTGGGTCAGCCATAGCTCTTGTAGGAGTTGTCCTTGAATGGGCAGCTTCTGTGAAAACTCTCTCAGCCCCACCCACCTCACCGGGTGTCTGTTGTGGGGGGAGAAGATATAGGAGATTGTGAGCCACTCTGAGTCTCTGAGATTCAGAATATAGGGCGGGACATAAATCCAATATCTTCTTGACTCTTGAGCCCCTTGGCAGATGGGGGGGGCAGGAGGAGTTAATCAGGCTGCCGTCTACAGCAGCTCTGGTGGTGGCAGAAGGCCCCAGCACCACCGCGCAGCATCCTGCCGGCCTGTCTGCCTGCCATGCGATTCTCCTCAGGCTCTGAACTCCGGGAGCCTGTTTGTATTCTGAGCACAGCGGCACGGAGCCTGCTGTCGGAGTCACGCTGTGAGGAAGGGCAAAACCCTGCCGAGATGAAAGAATGAGAAGAGGCGCTGGGAGAGCCTCCCCTGGCATTTACACCTGGAAAAGAATGAGAGAGAGCGGGAGAGAGAAAGGAAACCTACCCGAGGGCATTTTTGCAGAAAGAGCTGCTCAGAAGCGGAAGGCAAGCTGGTGCCGGAAGCGAAGAGGGTGCAGAGGAGGTGACTGGGGGGGGGGGGCATGGCTAGGCAGTATAATAAAAAGTAGAGACCTCACCCTGTCAACAAAAGTCCCTACAGTCAAAGCGATGGTATTCCTAGTAGTCATGTATGGCTGTGAGAGCTGGACCATAAGGAAGGCCGAGCGCAGAACAATAGATGCTTTCGAGCTGTGGTGCTGGAGAAGACTCTTGAGAGTCCCTTGGACTGCAAGAAGAATAAATGAGTTGGTCCTAAGGGAAATCAATCTTGACTGTTCCCTGGAAGGTCAGATGTTGAAGGTGAAGCTCAAATACTTTGGCCACCAAATGAGAAGGGAGCACTCCCTGGAGAATACCCTGATGCTGGGAAAGACGGAAGGCAAAAGAAGAAGGGGACGGCAAAAGATGAGATGGCTGGACAGCGTTACTGATGTAAAAAACGCGAATTTGAGCAGACTTCGAAGGATGGTGGAAGACAGGAGGGCCTGGCATGACTTGGTCCATGGGGTCGCAAAGAGTAGGACTTGACTGTGCGACTGAACCACAACAAATGGCTCCACCTACCTGAGCCCGTTCTGCCTGGAAGTGACAAACAGCAAGCTCTCCACTTTTGGCTTCTTACCAGGGGTGCTTTTGATGCACCTGACTGGCAAATACCCAGGAAATACTTAGGGATTTAGGAACAGTTAGAGATTGTGAATGTGGGCCTCCTGGGCATCTACTTCAAAGTGTCATCAAGTTGGTGACCTCGAGGTGTTTTCAAGGCAAAAGGCCTTCAAAGGTGGCTTGCCATTGCCTGCCTCTGTGTAGCAAGCCTGGACTTCCTTGGTGGTCTCCTGACCCTGTAGAACTTCCCAGTTCTGGTGAGATCAGGCTAGCGTGATCCGAGCAAGAGACATTCAGAGGTGGTTTGCCATTGCCTGCCTCTGCATAGCAACCCTGAACTTCCTTGGTGGTCTCCCATCCAAGTACTATCCCCTGCTTAGTTTCCAAGATTTGACAAGATTAGGCTAGCCTGGGGCACCCAGTTAAAGGCATGCCCGCTTGCCCTCCCTGAAATGCAAGAAAGAAGAAGAGGAAGAAGAAGACTGTAGATTTATACCCCACCCTTGTCTCTGAATCAGAGTCTCAAAGCGGCTTACACTCTCCAATATCTTCCTCCCCCACAACAGACACCCTGTGAGGTGGGTGGGACTGAGAGAGCTCTCACAGAAAGCTGCCCTTTTAAGGACAAATTCTGCAAGAGCTCTGGCTGCCCCAAGTCCATTCCAGCAGCTGCAAGTGAAGGAGTGAGGAATCAAACCCGGTTCTCCCAGATAAGAGAGCTCTGGCTGATCCAAGGCCATTCCAGAAGCTGCAAGTGGAGAAGTGGGGAATCAAACCCGGTTCTCCCACATAAGAGAGCTCTGGCTGACCCAAGGCCATTCCAGCAGCTGCAAGTGGAGGAGTGGGGAATCAAACCCGGTTCTCCCAGATAAGAGAGCTCTGGCTGACCCAAGGCCATTCCAGAAGCTGCAAGTGGAGGAGTGGGGAATCAAACCCGGTTCTCCCACATAAGAGAGCTCTGGCTGACCCAAGGCCATTCCAGCAGCTGCAAGTGGAGGAGTGGGGAATCAAACCCAGTGCTCCCAGATAAGAGAGCTCTGGCTGATCCAAGGCCATTCCAGAAGCTGCAAATGGAGAAGTGGGGAATCAAACCCGGTTCTCCCACATAAGAGAGCTCTGGCTGACCCAAGGCCATTCCAGCAGGTGCAAGTGGAGGAGTGGGGAATCAAACCCGGTTCTCCCAGATAAGAGAGCTCTGGCTGACCCAAGGCCATTCCAGCAGGTGCAAGTGGAGGAGTGGGGAATCAAACCCGGTTCTCCCAGATAAGAGAGCTCTGGCTGACCCAAGGCCATTCCAGCAGGTGCAAGTGGAGAAGTGGGGAATCAAACCTGGTTCTTCCAGAGAAGAGTCCGCACACTTAACCACTACACCAAACTGGCTCTGAAGAAGAGCAGGAGATTGGATTAATACCCTGCAATTCACTACCCGAAGGAGTCTCAGAGCGGCTTACAATCTCCTTTACCTTCCCCTCCCCACAACAAACTCCGTGTGAGATACGCAAGTCTGAGAGCTTTGACCAAAACTGCTCTTTACAGAACAGCCTCTGAGAGAGTTATGACTGACCCAAGGTCACTCCAGCAGATGCATGTGGAGGAATGGGAAATCAAACCTGGTTCTCCCAGATAAGAGTCTGCACACTTAACCACTACACCAAACTGGCTCTGCCAAATGCTCTACATTGGGGTGCCCAATGGTAGCTCTAAAGATGTTTTTTGCCTACAACTCTGATCAGCCCCAGCCAACATGGCCAATGGCTGGGGCTGATGGAAGCTGTAGGCAAAAAAACATCTGGAGAGCTACCATTGGCCATTCCTGCCCTACACTGATGTCCTTCCTAACTGGGCAGGAAACTTCACAAAGCATGCCCACGTGCAATCCATAACTAGGCCGGTCTGGCAAAACAAAGAAGACCCCTCATTCTCCACCGCTCCCCCATGCCACACGCTGAACCTGTTCATAAACAGAGTGCTGGTGCTTCCTGTTACAATGACTGGTTTGATTTGCCCCAGGGTGGGATCCCTGAGAATGAGTTAAGCAGGGAGGACCCCATGAAGCCCTCCCCCCATGCCCCTCTCCCCTGCACTGCTCCCTTGCCCTGCCTTTCTGGCTAAAGTCTGTGTGGAGGGTGACAGAGTGAAATCTCACTTCATTATCAGGATGGGAACAGGTTTCCAACCGTGCAGGCAGACAGCCGCCCCCAGAGAGCTCTGGGAAGAGCACACCTTCCCTGCCGGCAGTTCCTGGGTGATGCACAGCCTGCCTCCCACAGGGAAAACATGATTAAGGAATGATCCCTATCTCCCCACACGCTCTGGGCGGGGGTGGGGGGGAATGAGAGGTAGCTCTCTTTCCTGCCATCTCAAAAACGCCATCTCGGAGCTCTCGGATTTGCTCAAAGGCAGTATCGCTGACAGCCTCCTCTCCCTGTGACAGACGCCCCCCGGATCTGTGCCATACGGCTGGAGGAACACTAGCAGCTTGAGCATTTCCTCTCATGCGGGCAAGCTGAGGAGTAATCTGTCATACCTGCGATGAGAGAGGGGCCCTCCGTTAAAATTCAACACCAGCTCTGAGAGGTCAACAATTAACCTGAGAAAATGCACTGCACGAAAGCCGAAGGGAGTGTTTCTTCTAGGCCAATGCAGCAGATGAGTTTTGCCCCCTAGCCTTGCAATCAAAGGAATTCTACCCAACTCACACTCTGCGGACAACCCCCCCCCCCCCCCCCCCCCCGATTTTCTTAAATGCCTTTCCTTTGGCAGGCCCAGTTCAGTGGTAGAGAACCTGCTCTGCAGACAGAAGGTCCCAGTATCTCCGGTTCCTAGACAGCAGGTGATATGAAAGACATAAAAACATATGAGAAGCCATGTTGGACCAGTCCAACACTCTATGTCACACAGTGGCCAAAAAAGAAAGGAGGTTCACAAGTGGGGCTAGAAGCCCTTCCACTTTGCCCCCCCCCCCCAGCACCAAGAATACAGAGCAGCACTGCCCCAGACAGTTCCAATAATATGCTGCGGCTAATAGCCATTGATGGACCTCTGCTCCATATTTTTATCCAAACCCCTCTTGAAGCTGGCTATGCTTGTAGCCGCCACCACCTCCTGTGGCAGTGAATTCCATGTGTTAATCACCCTTTGGGTGAAGAACTACTTCCTTTTATCCATTCTAACCCTACTGCTCAGCAATTTCATTGAATGCTCACGAGTTCTTTTATTGTGAGAAAGGGAGAAAAGTACTTCTTTCTCCACTTTCTCCATCCCATGCATAATTTTGTAAACCTCTATCATGCCACCCCGCAGTTGACGTTTCTCCAGCCTAAAGAGCCCCAAGCGTTTAACCTTTCTTCATAGGGAAAGTGTTCCAAACCTTTAATCATTCTAGTTGCCCTTTTCTGCACTTTTTCCAATGCTATAATATCCTTTTTGAGGTGCGGAGACCAGAATTGTACACAGCATTCCAAATGAGACCGCACCATGAATTTATACAGGGGCATTATGATACTGGCTGATTTGTTTTCAATTCCCTTCCTAATAATTCCCAGCATGGCACTGGCCTTTTTTATTTCAATTGTACACTGTCTTGACATTTTCAGTGAGTTATCTACAACGACCCCAAGATCTCTCTCTTGGTCAGTCTCTGCCAGTTCACACTCCATCAACTTGTATTTGTAGCTGGGATTCTTGGCCCCAATGTGCATTACTTTGCACTTGGCCACATTGAACCTCATCTGCCACGTTGACGCCCACTCATCCAGCCTCAACAGATCCCTTTGGAGCGCATCACAATCCTCTCTGGTTCTTACCACGCTGAACAATTTAGTGTCATCTGCAAACTTAGCCACTTCACTGCTTACTCTCAATTCCAAATCATTTATGAACAAGTTAAAGAGCATGGGACCCAGTACTGAGCCCTGTGGCACCCCACTGCTTACCATCTTCCACTGCGAAGATTGCCCATTTATACTCACTCTCTGTTTCCTATTAATTAGCCAGTTTTTGATCCACAAGAGGACCTGTCCTTTTACTCCATGACTCTCGAGCTTATTAAGGAGCCTTTGATGAGGAACTTTATCAAAAGCTTTCTGGAAGTCAAGGTAAACAACATCTATCGGGTCTCCTTTGTCCACATGTTTGTTCACCCCCTCAAAGAAATGTAACAGGTTAGTGAGGCAAGTTCTTCCCTTACAGAACCCATGCTGAGTCTTCCTCAATAACCCGTGTTCATCAGTGTGCCTACTCATTCTGTCCTTGATAATGGTTTCTACCAACTTTCCCGGTATTGAAGTCAGACTGACTGGCCTGTAATTTCCCGGATCTCCTCTGGAACCCTTTTTAAAGATGGGGGTGACATTTGCTACCTTCCAGTCCTCAGGAACGGAGGCAGATTTCAATCAAAGATTACAGATTTCTGTTAGAAGATCCACAAGTTCAACTTTGAGTTCTTTCAGAACTCTCGGATGTATGCCATCCGGACCTGGTGACTTATTAGTTTTTAATGCATCAATCAGTTGTAGGACCTCCTCTCTTGTCACCTCAACTTGACTCAGGTCTTTCAACACCCCTTCCAAAATTAGTGGTTCTGGAGTGGGCAAACATCTTCCACAATGAAGACGGAGGCAAAAAATGCATCCAGCATCTCAGCCATTTCCCTATCCTCCTTCAGTAATCCTTTTACCCCTTGGTCATCCAAGGGCCCCACTGCCTCCTTGACTGGTTTCCTGCTTCTAATATATTTGAAGAAATTTTTATTGTTGGTCTTTATGTTTTTTGCAATATGCTCCTCATGGTCCCTTTTTGCTTGCCTGATCACAGTCTTGCATTTGTTTTGCCACAGCCTGTATTCCCTTTTATCTCACTTGGACTAGCTTTCCACCACTTAAAGGAATCCTTCTTACCTTTTACAGCTTCCGTAACTTTGTTTGTTAACCATGCAGGCCTTTTCTTATATCTGTTTGTGCCTTTCCTAACTTGTTGTATATATTTTATCTGAGCTTCTAGGATTGTAGTTTTAAATACCCTCCAAGCTTCCCCAAGGGTTTTGACAGCATTTACCTTTCCTTTCAGTTTCCTCTTCATATGCCTCCTCATCTCAGAGAATTTCCCCTTTTAAAGTTAAACGTGGTTGTGCTGGTCTTTTGGGGCAACTCCCTATTTATACAAATGGTGAAATCAATAACATTATGGTCACTGCTCCCTAGGGGTGCAATCACTTTTACATCTCTCACCAGGTCTTGGGCATTGCTTAGGACCAAATCCAGGATCGCCCCACCCCTGGTAGATTCTGTGACCATCTGCTCCATAGCACATTCACTGAGAGCGTCTAGAAACTCAGTCTCTTTCTCTTGACCAGAACACATATTGACCCATTCAATCTGCGGGTAGTTAAAATCACCTATGACGACACAGTTTTTTCGTCTAGCCACCATCTTTAAGCCCTCCATCATATTATAGTCGTCCTCTCTCTTTTGATTTGGTGGGCGATAACAAACTCCCATAGTTAAATTTCCTTTTGGGCCCTCTATTTCGACCCAAAGCATTTCTAGAAGGAAATCTAATTGTCTGATCTCAGACTTACTGAACTGTATAACCTCTCTGACATACAGAACCACCCCACCTCCAGCTCTTCCCTCCCTATCCTTCCAATATAACTTATATCCAGGAATCACCGTGTCCCACTGATTCTCCTCATTCCACCAAGTTTCTGAAATTCCCACAATGTCTATGTTTCCCCCCAACACTAAACATTCCAACTCCCCAATTTTACTTCGACCACTTCTAGCATTTGTATACAAACATCTACAATTTCCCAAGGTAAGTCAGGCCTGCAACCTTCCTCCTGCTGCCTCGAGACTTTGGCAGACAGTCCATACTATTTGTCACCATCTCAATGGACAACTCTGATCCATTACCCGGTAGAAAAATAACAGCTAACCCTTCATCTCTTTGAGATGAGTCCTCCAGAACCAGAGACATTTCATCTCCTGTCAACTTTTCCCCAAGATTTAATTTAAAAACTGCTCTTCCACCTTTTTGATTTTAAGCACCAGCAGCCTGGTTCCTTCTGGGGACAAGTGGACACCATCTCTTTTGTACAGTTCCTGCTTGCTCCAGAAAGCATCCCAGTGCCTAACAAACTTCCTCCCTACCCCATCGTCTCATCCACACATTGAGACTTCTAATTTGCACCTGTCTCTCCTGCCCTGCATGTTGAACAGGTAGCACTTCTGAGAAGGCTACCTTGGAGGTCCTGGCCTTAAGTTTCCTGCCTAGCAGCCTACATTTTTCCTCCAGGACCTCATGACTGCATTTCCCCACATTGTTGGTGCCAACATGCACCACGACCACTGGCTCCTCCCTAGCACTGTCTATCAGCCTATCTACAATACGCGTAATGTCCGCTACCTTCACACCAGGCAGGCAAGTCATCATACGGTCAGTACATGGTTTTGCCATGCAGCTGTCTACTTGCCTAAGGATCGAATCACCAACTACCAAGACCCCCCCCCCTCCCTGCCCAGGGATAGTTCCTTGGCGCGAAAGGATACCCGCTCACCAACTGAAGAAGAGGTTCCTTCTCAGGGTGCATTCCTCTTGTCCTCAGCACGGTGCCCTGTTCCCTCTCAACCCTCATGCTCCCTGGCAGCAATGGGGCTGCCACGTTCAGAGTGGGGCTCATCTAACATGTGCCCGAGAGTCTTCTCCGAGTGCCTGACTGTCTCTGCATCTCCAGGTCAGCCACCTCGGCCTCAAGGGTACAAACTCATTCCCTGAGAACTAGGAGCTCCTTGCATCGAGCACACACCCAAGACTTCTGTCCTGTGGACAGATAGTCATACATGTGAAACTTAGTGCAAAACACTGGAAAACCCCCATCCCCCTGCTGGAATTCTAACTTCATGATAGCTTTTTAAAATATACGATAGCTTTTTAAAATGTTGTGTTTATGTGGCTCTCCTTCTGGAGGGTCTACTTACCTTATTGGGACACAAGGAAAATAAGGATCCAGGTTCCTGGTCTTTACAGAGCCCTCAGGCTAAGAGCCACAGGCCAAGAGCCCTTTAGCTCTCACCCTTCGGCTCATGCCTCTGGCAAGGTGGAGCTTAATAATGCAAAGCAGGTGGGGCCTCAGTCTGCCCCAGGAACACAGCCACTCCCAATCAATCAGCAACAATCCCCTACAGCCCCCTTAAAACAAACAAACAGCAGTTCCCCAGCAACCACACAAATTCAGAAATTCTCAGCAATCACACAATCACACAACTCACACTTCTCAGCAATTTCCCCAGCTGTTCAGAAAGCCAATCCTCACCCTTATAGTCTTCTTATCCACTCTCTCTCAGAGCTCTCTGAAATGTGACCTTCCTCCAAGGCCCTGGAGAGCCACTGCCAGTCAGAGGAGACAAGTCCAGCTTGCTATAAGGAAGCTTCACAGGTGGTTCTCTGGTTTGCCCAAATCACTTTCCTTGGTTGCATCTGTATTCTGCCCTTCCTTAATGGAATTCAGAACAGCATTTTAGCATGCAAAGGGACAGGAGGAGGAGATATTGGATTTATACCCTGCTCTTCACTCCGAATATCAGAGTCTCAGAGCGGCTCACAATCTCCTTTACCTTCCTCCCCCCCACAACAGACACCTTGTGAAGTGGGTGGGGCTGAAAGAGCTCTCTTAGAAGTTGCACTTTCAAGGACAACTCTGCAAGAGCTATGGCTGACCCAAGGCCATTTCACCAGGTGCAAGGGGAGGAGTGGGGAATCAAACCCGATTCTCCCAGATAAGAGTCTGCTCACTTAACCACTATACCCAACTGGCTCTCACTGGTCACTTCCAGCTCTCGCCCTGTGATTCTGCTGCCATTCCAAGTGAAAGAGCCACCCTTGCAGAAAGCGCCCAGTTTCTCAACGATATGGTGGGCCCTTGGCTTGCAAGAGGCCAGCGCATTGAAAGGCCTCAAACTGGCAGCTCCAGCTCTGACCAGCAGGGACTGCTCAGAGGATCCTAGCAGGGTGCAGGGTTTGGAGTGCCAGACTTGGACAGGGGAGAATCAGGTTCAAATTCCTCCTCATACCATGGAAATCTGCTGGGTGATCCTACCCCCTCAGCCTGATGTCCTGAGGATAAAATGCAAGATATGACAATTACGCAAGCCACCTCTGTTGGGTTTCTGATGCAATTTCACTTCCTGTTGTCATGAGTTAATTAAGTGTTTGTATATGCATGCTGATGTTTGGCCAGTGAGTAGGTAGAGCCAATGAGAATGTTTGCATGTACTTCCCGCCAAGGCTAGGTGTCAATATGCATAGTGACCATTGAGGGAGAGCCCTAATAGGCTAATCCATATATTTGGGTGGTGGTCTGTGGGAAACCATTTGGTCAGTTTTATTGCCCTTTGTGTTAAGCCCTTAGATCTCCATGTAGTTGAAGTTAAGACTCGAGAGAGTCAAGATGTAGCCTAGAAGCTAGATAGGATAATGAATCTTTTTTTGTTTTCTAGAAATCCAAGTCATACCTTTTCCTCATTAGTAAAGTAAACTACTTTGTTTCTTAAGCTAAACCATGTGCCTGGCTGTTATTCGTGGTTCTCTCCACATTACTCTGCTAGCAGTAGGTATAAACCCCAACAAAAGGTTATGGGCCGCAGTAAGCTTCATTGCTGCGAGCAAAAAGCCAAGGAGGTAATTAGCTAAGAGAGAGGCATAGAGAAGTGCTCAGGTAAATTCTCCAGGAATCTGCATCTGAAGGAACTCCTTCCCATCGCTCGTAGTCGCCGGCTGACTACTTGGGAACAACAGGAACGGATTCTCTTTGATGTCCCCTCGGAGGCACAGACCCAGAAGCCCCAGAGAGAGGCAAATGCCTGCTGGTTCTGGGACAGCATCTTCGCCTGCAACTAGTGAGGAAAACATGATGTCGCAATCGTCTGAACAGGTCGTATGCAATATGGAAAATTCCCCCAAGTTAAGCATCCCTAAGCTGAGTAGGGATAACTTCCTTCTATGGAAAATGGGAATTGAGTGTGCTCTTGGAGTTCAACGGATATCAACGGATATACCAGATGATATATCCCAAGAGGAGAGGGAAAAGTTTGATGCAGATGAACTTAAAGCTAAGCTGCTGATTCTAAGTTCAGTCTCATCTCAGGAAATGGCCATTGTAGTTAATTGTGTTCATGTAAAGGAGATTTGGAATAACCTTAATTTGAAATATGGCCAGTGCACGTTTCTCCAGAGGCAATACTTGCGCAAACGCCTGTACTCCCTCAGTCTTGCCCCAGGGGGTGATATCTCAGCTCACCTTGACAACATCCTGGTCCTTGTTGCCGAATTAAGATAGGCTGGAGCCACGGTATCTACTAAAGAGCTTCAAGCTGTGATTGTCTCATCGTTTCCTGAAAGCTATGAGAGCATTCTAGCCCCTGTTGAATCTAGAGAAGAGATTGATATCGATTTTACAATTGCATATTTAAGAGACTTAAGTGTTAAACACAAATTCTCTATATTGTCAAGCCAAATATTTAAGAGACTTAAGTGTTAAACACAAATTCTCTATATTGTCAAGCCAAATGCAAGCATTGGCTGTAAAGGAAGAAAAAGGGAAGCAAGACCACAGAGTCTGTTACAGATGCCTAAAACAAGGCCATATAGCAAGATTCTGCGGATCAAAGCAGAACATGCCTAACGGCAAAATTCCCGGCCCCTCACACAGAGGAGAAAGGCCCCAGCAGGGGGCTGCTAACTCACATACAAAGGCAACACCTCGTGGTGAAGTCTCTTACATGCTGAGGTCTGATGACATAGACGCTAAGAGGGCTTTTATGCTAGATTCTGGGTCTACTACGCATATATGTAGATTTCGCCAGTGGTTTGTTTGTTTGGATGAAAGCCAGTGGAAAACTTTGAAACTTGCTAATGGAGATACTTTACAAACAGATGGAGTAGGATCTGTGAAGATCTCAGTTTATTCAAAGGCTGGAGAGCTAATTGATGTGTTGTTGAAGGACTGTGTTTACTCTGAGCAAGCAGATCAGAATTTAATCTCTGTAATGAAATTGACAGATCAAGGAAATGTGTTTTTGATTAAAGATAGACAATGCACCATTGCCCATCCAGAAAGTGACATGCTTTTTGAAGCAGTGAGATTTGATGGTGCTTACTATCTGGACCCTGTAGAAATGGGTCATGCCTATCAGGCAACAGCAAGTTTGTGTCCTCATAAGGAATGCCTTTATGGCTGGCATAGAAGGCTTGGACACAGGAATGTGAGATCTGTTAAGAAGTTGCTGAATACATGTGAAGAAAAGTTTGCAGGATGTGACCAAGAGTTGCAAGCTTGTAATGTATGTGTAAAGGGAAAGGCACAGCGCCACCCTATGGCAAGAGAAAACCAGTGCACAATGAGAAGTTTCTAGAAACCGATGCAGGAATGTCCCTCACTGAAATGGTCGATTGGCTGACTGCCAGTAGCGCTGACCCTCAAGGTAGGCCAGAAAGCAGAAGGGGAAGCAGATCAAGCTGGACCAGAAGGGGAGACAGGCAGTACTGTGTGGCAATCTCAGAGGAGCAACAGGGGAGTACCACCTGCAGATATGGACTTTGTAATGTTCTGCAAACTGCAGAAGAATCCTCAGACAATGAGGAAATCCCAAGGGAACTGATTGTAAAGTATGCCACTCTCAGAACCCTACTGAGTATAGCAGCACAGAAAGGAATGCATGTGCAGCACCTTGAGAATGAAAATCTGTTGTCCGCCCCTGGGCCAAAAGAAGCCAGGTTGTGTGTAATGAGATCTAGGGCTTTTTCGGTGGCAGCACCAGAACTTTGGAACACCCTTCCAGAAGCCATAAGGGCCCTATGGGATTTGTCTGCGTTCCGCAGGGCCTGTAAGACCGAATTGTTTAAGCAGGCTTTTGCTGTTTAATTGAAAAAGGGCTGCCACCGGACATCTTATAGAATGCTGATGATCACAGTCGAGAATTCAGTATCGCTTATACTGTACTGAAGCAGCGCCACAGAATGGGTTTAAAACCGAAATAAGTAAATTATGGTTTTATATGTTTTATTGGACTGATTGTATTGTATGATGTTGTGAGCCGCCCTGAGTCCGCTTGCAGAGAGGGCGGGATATAATTTGAATGTAATAAATAAATAAATAATAAAAGGCAAACCTCAAGGGAAATTTACCTGATAAAGGACTGAGTGAAGTGCTAACTGCTTTTCTGCAGAAGCAAGGATTGCAGCAAGGGAAAATAGACCCCAGCCTGTTCTTCAAACTGAAGAATGATAAATGCCAGTATGTACTGATGTCAACTGATGGACTGTTGATGTTATGCTGACAATGTGAATCTGATGTGCAAGAGATAGTTGACAAGCTGAATGCAGAAGTGGAAGTAAAACGTTTTGGGACTTTAGAACCCTATCTTGGAATACAGATAAAAAGAACAGAGAATGGAGGTTTTCTTCTGAGTCAAAGAACCAAAATCCTGAATCTTGCTAAGGCACTGAGCCTGGAAGATATCAAGAGAGCAAGTTTCCCACTTGACCCATCTTACCTCAAGCTGGAAGATGGAGTGCCTCTCAAGGACAATCGTCTGTACAGAGAAACTATTGGGAAACTACTGTATCTAGCTCAACTCACCCGATCTGACATAAGTGCAGCTGTTGGAATCTTGAGCAGAAAGACAAGCTCACCTAATCACCATATTGGAATGCGGTGAAGAGACTTGTTAAGTCTCTTATTGGGACAGCTGATCTGAAACTGAAGATTACACCTGATGATGACCCAAGATTGGTTGGATACATGGATGCAGATTGGGTCGAAGACACTACTGAACGCAAATCAGTAAGTGGGCATCTGTTTTTCTACGGAAGCAACCTGATCAACTGGACAAGTCGCAAGCAGAGTATAGTAGCTATGTCCACAACAGAAGCTGAGTTTGATTTTGCAGCAGGTGCCTGCAATGAGCTTGAATGGATCCTACACCTGCTGAGAGACTTTGAGCACCTGAGAGAGAAGCTGAAACTTCATGGCTTCAGTTCGTGAACTTGAGAAGGGGATTGTTGGGTTTCTTTTTTTTTTTGATTAATAAAAAGCTTTATTAATATAAAGTTCAAGGTACAAGTATGAAAATGCATCGGCAGATGTGTAACATGTACCCATATACAACAGGAAGATGGATATAAACAAAGTTAGTTATTAAAATCCAGGTTACAACAACAGTTGACATGACATCAGTATAGCATGATATGGGTCATTAGGACTTTTGCTGTCCTTTGAGACCTTGTCAATAAAGGGACGCCATTTATACACAAAGTCCAGAGAAGCAGATTGGGAGGTGTTACGAGGATCTAAGTCATGAGTGAGCTTATCTAAGACAAAGTAGTCCCACAGCTTTAGCCACCATGCCTGCCTTGATGGAGGATTTTGCTGTTTCCAAACCGAGGCGATTGCAAATTTGGCCGCCACAAACATATGTGAAATTAAATCCTCTGTTTGTGCAGGAATACGCGAAGTGCCTGTATGATTCAGGAGAGCATATTCCGGCGTGAATGGAGGAGAAAATGAGGTGAGGTCCTGTACTTCTTGATAGATTAGTCTCCAGAATTTTTTTATGACGGGGCATAGCCACCAGGAGTGAAAAAATGTGCCTCTCTGACCGCAGTTCTTAAAACAAAGGGGAGAAATTGAGCAGGAGCGTGATAACTGTACCGGGGTCTTATACCAACGTGTGAGAACTTTAATGGCTTGAAGTTGTACATTCATTGCTTTTGTTTTATATATGGTGGAGTTCCAGATGGCCTGCCACTGCTCTTTGGCTAGTTCAATACCCAGATCTCGGTGCCAGGCCCCTTGATAGGAGTGTGGTTTTATGTCAATGGAGTGGAGTAATAATTTGTAAATTCTCGATATCAAGCCTTTAATTGGGGTTGAATCGCTCGATAGAAGTTTTTCAAAATCACCAAGAAGGATTCGCAAGGGAGGACTAAAGAGGTGAGTATCCAGTAAATGCTTGAGTTGCAGGTATTCAAACCATGGAAGTCGGATATCAGAGTTTGCCTCTAAGGTCACTATCTTTTAATACCCCTTTAGACAGGACATCAACAAAGTGAGTCAGCCTCAGCCGTCTCCATTTTGTGAAAGAGTTTTTATACCGACCTGGGGTAAACCAGGGTTGGCCGAGAAATGTGGCTAAGGGGGAAGTTGGAGGGGCTAATAGGTTGCAGTGTTTGTGCCAAATTTGTAGAAGAGAAGCTAAAAAGGGATTTGAGGAAAGGGAAGGTTTGACACGTCTAGAGAAACCCCAAAGCTCTTCCTGGAAGGAAGAAGTCTTAAGATAAGAATTTTCAATGAACTTCCAATCCGCCACATATGACGGCCTGTAATATTTTATTAAGGTAGTAAGGATGATAGCATCATGGTACCTGGAGATGTCAGGGACCGCCAGCCCTCCCATCGAAGTAGGTCACCTGCAGGACGCGAAATTAAGCCTTGGCTTTCGATGTTGCCATACAAATTCATTCACTTGAGTCTGCCATTTACTTAGCAAGGGAGCTGGGATATACAAAGGGACAGCACGTAGATAAAACACTATCTTAGGCAAGACCAGAGATTTGACTAGGTAGATGCGTTCCAACAGAGTGAGAAATTTTTCGCCAGAGAGAGTTAAAAGGGAGTTGATAGAATCAGAGATCTCCATCCGGTTGATGGAAGAGAGGGTATCGAAATTTAGAGGGATGTGAACTCCAAGATGTTTCCAAGATTTTGTGACCCATTTGTACCTATAGTGTTTTTTGATGAAGGCACTGGAAGCAGAGGATAGGGAGATGGGATGTAGAAGGGATTTGTCAAAATTTATAGTGAGGCCAGAAGCTGCAGCAAAGTCAGACAGGTGGGAATGGATTGCCAGGAGCGATAAGAAAGGGTTGGTGAGATATAGGGTTATATCATCTGCGAAAAGGCTTATCTTAAAAGTTCTTGTCATTACTGGGCCGCCATGGATTCGTGAATCTTTTCTGATTTTGATGGCAAGAGGCTCAATTGCAAGAGCGAATAAGAGAGGCGAAAGAGGGCACCTTTGGCGAGTACCCCTAGACAATGTAAAGATATCTGAGTTAAGGTTATTGATTCGTAACAGAGCTGAAGGGGAGAGGTATAAGGAATCTATAAGGTTGCGAAATTTGGGACCAAAATTCATTCTTTCGAGTAAAGAGTGGAGGTACAGTGGCTCAACCGAATCAAAGGCCTTCTCTATATCTATAGATAGGATGCAAGCATCACGAATGGCCTTAGATTTGCAATGGTATATTAAGTTCAGCGTTTTTTGGGTGACATCTGTTAAGTCGCGACCAGGAATGAAGCCTGACTGATCTGGGGCAATATAACTTACTATGAAGCTATTTAACCGTTTAGTTAGGATACTAGCAAAGAGTTTGTAGTCAGTGTTTAGGAGGGATATCGGTCGATAGGATCTAGGGTCCTGTTCATTTCTTCCCTTCTTGTGCAAAACGATGATCTTAGCGAGGCTCCAAGACTGAGGAGGAGAGCCAGTGTCCAAGATATTGTTGAAAAGGGATAACAGATATGGAGAGAGAGAAGAGCCGTGTGCTTTATAGAATTCGGAGGTGAAGCCATCAAGGCCCGGGGATTTATTTGTACGCAAGGATTTAATAGCTTCAGCGAGTTCCAGTTCATCTATGGGATGGTCGAGGTAACTTCTGTGAGATTCTAGTATCTTGGGCAGAGAGTTGATAGATTAAAAAAGGCCGAGATCGATTCTAAGGATGGGTTTTTGGATTGATATAAGGAGGAATAAAATTGTTTAAAGACTTTTAAAATGGATCTTGATTAAGTGCATAAAGTGTCGTTACGGTCTCTGAGACCCTTTACATTTAAGTTAGCGGCTTGGCGCTTGGCTTTCCATGCCAAGAGCCTTTGGAATTTGGGGCCTCTGAAACAGTAAGCCTGTTTAGTGAATAGTAGATTACGCTTGATTCCCTGTGTTTCTAAGGCTTCTAACCGTTTCCTTTCTTCTTGTAAATGAAAGTAGATTTTTTTGCTACACGTTCGCTTATGTTGAAGCTCAAGGATTGTTGGGTTTCTAATGCAATTTCACTTCCTGTTATCATGAGTTAATTAAGTGTTTGTATATGCATGCTGATGTTTAGCCAGTGAGTAGGTAGAGCCAATGAGAATGTTTGCACGTACTTCCCACCAAGGCTAGGTGTCAATATGCATAGTGACCACTGAGGGAGAGCCCTAAATGGCTAATCCATATATTTGGGTGGTGGTCTGAGGGAAATCATTTGGTCAGTTTTATTGCCCTTTGTGTTAAGCCCTTAGATCTCCATGTGGTTGAAGTTAAGACTCGAGAGAGTCAAGATGTAGCCTAAAAGCTAGATAGGATAATGAATCCTTCTTTGTTTTCTAGAAATCCAAGTCATACCTTTTCCTCATTAGTAAAACAAACTACTTTGTTTCTTAAGCTAAACTGTGTGCCTGGCTGTTATTTGTGGTCCCCTCCACGTTACTCTGCTGGCAGTATGTTTAAACCCCAACAATCTCACATCCCCACTGGGGAGAAAGGTGCTATAAAAACAAGGCAGGCAACCAAAGAAATATATAAACAAGAAATTGTGCATATCAGAAGGCTGAATGGGTGGTTGTTGTTCAGTTGCACAGTCGAGTCCGATTCTTTGCGACCAAGTCACGCCAGGCCCTCCTGTCTTCCACCATCCTCCAAAGTCTGCTCAAACTTGTGTTTGTTGCATCAGTAACGCTGTCCAGCCATCTCATCTTTTGCCATCCCCTTCTTCTTTTGCCTTCTGCCTTTCCCAGCATCAGGGTCTTCTCCAGTGAGTGCTCCCTTCTCATTGGGTGGCCAAAGTCTTTGAGTTTCAGCTTCAGCATCTGACCTTCCAGGGAACAGTCAGGGTTGATTTCCCTTAGGACTGATTGATTTGTTCTTCTTGCAGTCCAAGGGACTCTAGTTGTGCTGCTGCTGTTCAGTTGCACAGTTGAGTCCGACTCTTTGCGAGCCCAAGTCACGCCAGGCCCTCCTATTTTCCACCATCCTCCGAAGTCTGCTCAAATTTGTGTTTGTTACATCAGTAATGCTGTCCAGCCATCTCATCTTTTGCTATCTCAAATTCGTGTTTGTTACATCAGGGTTGATGTCCCTTAGGACTGACTGGATCTTCTTGCAGTCCAAGGTACTCTCAAGAGTCTTCTCCAGCACATCTCGAAAGCATCTATTCTTCTGCACTCGGCCTTCCTTATGGTCCAGCTCTCACAGCCATACATGAATACTGGGAATACCATCGCTTTGACTGTACAGACTTTTGTTGGCAGGGTGATGTCTCTACTTTTTATTATACTGCCTAGGTTTGCCACAGCTGTCCTCCCAAGGCTGAATGGGGCAGATCCCTAAATCAGATACAAATCAGATAATTCGTCACAAGGAGAACTGCTGCTGACTGAGCCGCAGAAACATACAGATGAGGAGAGCTGAACTGAAGCAGGCCAAATGATGGACATCATGTTGCTTTGGGGTGAAAGACGCCCACTATAGCGGCTTTTGCCCAAAGGAGAATCCAGAGCAGAGTGGGAGTAGGCGAGCCCTTCCTCTCCCATTAGCATCTTCTAATTATCTTCTAAGTATTTCTAGGCTCCCCTGCAGATGGTGAGAAGGAGGCTGCCCCTCTAGGCAGCTCGAGAGAATGTGCATCTTGGCCAAAAGTAATTGCAATAACTAAGATGCCGGGAGTTAAAACCCCTCCGCTCAGCTCTTGCCCTTTGCAGAACAGCTGTGGGATCAATTACACGTCTTGCTAAAGCGAGCAATCACTCTTTCTCCCTGTGCTGCGACCTTCCGGAGTCTCTCGTGAACACGATTATTAAATAATCCAGCAAGGTAGCACTGGGTGGACGGCAGAGAGCGGTGGCGGTGCAGATGACTGGCAAAGGGATTTCCGAGGGGGCCTTTGTTTAAACAGACAGAGGCCTCCACTGGCCTCCTCCACTCCCCCCTCCGCTGCTTCCGTCACAATGCCATTAGTTCCGAGTAAATATGTTCTCAATTGTCTTGAGTGAAGCCCGCAGGGAGGCTTCTGTTGACAGCAAAGAGCCGGGGGCTATCAGTCCCCAGCCGATGTTATCTGCCCGGGATTACAGAGCGGAAACAGGAGGAGGGAACCAGAAGGCATCAGAAGTTGGAAGTCATTTGGCTTCTTTGGAAACCGTCTTATCACTGGGCTGGACAAATAGTGAGTTAAAGAAAGGGTGCCTTCTAACACAGCCTCTTGGCCTTGAATTGGGTTTTTAAAAAACAAAACAAAAAAACCCCAAAGGTTCACCCACTCCAGATATTAGGGCAAGGGGGGGGTAGGGGGGGAAGATCTTGAAGCGCCTGTATAGGAATAAAGTATAGGTAGTCCTCTGTGTAAGCACCAGCTGTTTCCGACTCTGGGGTGACGGGTGCATCACAACGTTTTCACGGCAGACTTTTTACAGGGTGGTTTGCCACTGCCTTCCCCAGCTGGATAGGAATACTAAAAAAAGGTAAAGGTCGTCCCCTGTGCAAGCACCGGATATTTAGGATGATGTCGCATCATGACGTTTTCATGGCAGCCTTTTTACAGGGTGGTTTGCCATTGCCTTCCCCAGTCAACTACATGTTCCCCAGCAAGCTGGGGACTCATTTTCAGGGCTTTTTTTGTAGCAGGAACTCTTTTGTATATTAGGCCACAAGCCGCTGATGTAGCCAATCCTTCTGGAGCTTACAGAAGGTCCTGTGCTAAGAGCCCTGTAAGCTCTTGGAGGATTGGCTACATCAGGGATGTGTGGCCTAATAGGCAAAGGAGTTCCTGCTACAAAAAAAAAAAAGCCCTGCTCATTTTACTGATCTCGGAAGGATGGAAGGCTGAGTCAACCTTTAGCTGGCTACCTGAACCCAGCTTCCGCTGGGATCCAACTCGGGTTGTGAACAGAGAGTTTGGACTGCAGGGCTGCAGCTTTACCACTCTGTGCCACAGGGCTCTTTTGGATAGGAATAGAAAGGCCTAAAAGATACAAACTGGGCATCCAAATTTAGGAAACAACGGAGACTCCCTAGGGTTTTCAGCATTGTGGAATGTCCAGGCTGTGTCCATCTGTTCTCTTACAGAGAGATGATCCTTTCAGTGGTGCAGTTAAATAATCTCCATCTCAAAGTGTTTTGATTTAAAGAGAGAAAGGCCTTCTCCAACCAGCCCATGGGGCAGTGGGGGGCTTCGAGAGTCACACAATATGTGTGAAAGAGCCACAGGTGGGACCTGAGCCACAGTTTGGCCACTCGTTCTATACAGCCTGGGACCCGCATGCCTTGAGGGGCTGCCTACCTAGAATATTCATCTTCTGAGGCCCAGTCCCCCCCCCCCCCGAAGTTAGACAGAGGTGGCAACCTGAATTGACCTCATGGTGCCCAAATTATGGACCTCACTCTCCAAGGACATTTATCTGTCCCCTCCTATCTCCGTCTTCTGCCAGCAAGTAAAGACATTTCTTGTTTTGCCTGGTGTTGCCTCCAAGACCGCCCCCCCTCTGCCCTTCCTGCCTTATGTTCGAAAAGGGAGGTCTTGTGTTTTATAAATGTCTTTTAGCTTTGATTTTAACTGGAGGTACTTTTGCGATGTGTTGTTTTTAATGACTAGGCCCCTGGGTGGTCTCTCCAGGGCTAATAGGACGGATAAGAATGTGAGAAGCCATGGTGGATCAGGCCAGTGGCCCCTCCAGTCCAACACTCTGTGTCACATAAGAACATAAGAGAAGCCCTGTTGGATCAGGCCAGTGGCCCATCCAGTCCAACACTCTGTGTCACATAAGAACATAAGAGAAGCCCTGTTGGATCAGGCCAATGGCCCATCCAGTCCAACACTCTGTGTCACATAAGAACATAAGAGAAGCCCTGTTGGATCAGGCCAATGGCCCATCCAGTCCAACACTCTGTGTCACATAAGAACATAAGAGAAGCCCTGTTGGATCAGGCCAATGGCCCATCCAGTCCAACACTCTGTGTCACATAAGAACATAAGAGAAGCCCTGTTGGATCAGGCCAATGGCCCCTCCAGTCCAACACTCTGTGTCACAGAAGAACATAAGAGAAGCCCTGTTGGATCAGGCCAGTGGCCCATCCAGTCCAACACTCTGTGTCACATAAGAACATAAGGGAAGCCATGTTGGATCAGGCCAATGGCCCCTCCAGTCCAACACTCTGTGTCACATAAGAACATAAGGGAAGCCCTGTTGGATCAGGCCAGTGGCCCATCCAGTCCAACACTCTGTGTCACATAAGAACATAAGAGAAGCCCTGTTGGATCAGGCCAATGGCCCATCCAGTCCAACACTCTGTGTCACATAAGAACATAAGAGAAGCCCTGTTGGATCAGGCCAATGGCCCATCCAGTCCAACACTCTGTGTCACATAAGAACATAAGAGAAGCCCTGTTGGATCAGGCCAATGGCCCATCCAGTCCAACACTCTGTGTCACATAAGAACATAAGAGAAGCCATGTTGGATCAGGCCAATGGCCCCTCCAGTCCAACACTCTGTGTCACATAAGAACATAAGAGAAGCCCTGTTGGATCAGGCCAATGGCCCCTCCAGTCCAACACTCTGTGTCACAGAAGAACATAAGAGAAGCCCTGTTGGATCAGGCTAGTGGCCCATCCAGTCCAACACTCTGTGTCACATAAGAACATAAGAGAAGCCATGTTGGATCAGGCCAATGGCCCATCCAGTCCAACACTCTGTGTCACACAGCGGCCAATATGTGTGTACACACACACACACACACACATATATATATACAGACTGTGGCTAATATCCACTGATGGACCTCTGCTCCATATGTTTATCTAACTCCCTCTTGAAGCTGGCTATGCTTGTAGTTGCCACCACCTCCTGTGGCAGTGAATTCCACATGTTTATCACCCTTTGGGTGAAGAAAGACTTCCTTTTGCGCATTTTGTACTTCAATAAGTAGGTTCAGACCCAGCTGAGCCCCGTCCAACTCAACCAGTGGACTATGCTGGGGCTTCCTCCCTCCCTCCCCCCAAGTCTTCCTCTCTGATGGTGCCGGAAACTAATAATAATAAATTTTATTTATACCCTGCCCTCCCCGCCGAGGCAGGCTCAGGGCGGCTTACAGGACATGGCAAAAGCCATGTTAAAACAATAAAACAAGATAATACAATTCAATACAATTAACAATTAAATATTTAAATAATCTAAAAACAATCTAAAAAATATAACCTTATAGTGCTACCATCTCAGTTATAATAATGATGGCGTGATGTTTATTCCAAGTTCCATCTTAGAAGCCTAGCCGGAAGAGGGCGGTTTTGCATGCCCTACAGAATTGGCTAATATCCCGTAGGGCATAAACTGTTGTCTAGTTGCAGCTGACCCCGTTGGGCAGGGGTCTCAAACGTACATCCCGCGGGCCAGAACTGATCCATCCAGGCTCTTATCCAGCCCGTGAGTAATTGGTCATTACCTTTATTGCCGGATGACAGAGGTTGTGCATTATGCCCCTGTATATCCCAGTGCTAATGTGTGATGGATGGTGGAAGTGGGGTAGGGTGGGGGGCTGGCATCAGAGAGATACTGTAAGGAAATGTATTTTATTTATTTTATTTTATCAGATTTATATCCCGCCCTCCCCTGGCGGGCTCAGGGCGGCTAACGACAGCAACTTAACCACATAAAACATTAAAAGCAGATTACACAATAAAATTAACCAATACAGTTTACAATCGTTTAAGACCAAGGTGTGCGCTTCTAACTGCTCTGAATGATCTTGCTTCGCTTATGGTGGTTCAGTGGGATTATTGGTGCCGTGGGGTAACAGCTACCTCCCTTCAGCCTCTAACGGCAAGTTTAAATAACTCGGTTTTACAGGCCCTGTGGAACTGCCGAAGGTCCCGCAGGGCCCTGATGTTTTCAGGTAAGGCATTCCACAGAGCAAAAGAACATTACAGCTTTAAGCATGTTTGTATTTTGAGTAAAAATCGTATTACTACTCGGGTTTGCCTGTGTCCTTTATAAAGTTTATATCTCCAGCAGGAGATGTTCAGAGGTGGTTTGCCACTGCCTGCTACCATGGACTTCTTGGGTGGTGACCCATTCACACATGAGGGATGGTGGCTCAGTGGCAGAGCATCTGCTTGGGAAGCAGAAGGTCCCAGGTTCCATCCTCAGCATCTCCAACTAAAAAGGGTCCAGGCAAATAGGCATGAAAAAACTCAGATTGAGAGAGCCATGAATGAGAGAGCCTGGAGAGCCATGAATGAGGCTGTGGCTCAGTGGTAGAGCATCTGCTTGGTAAGCAGAAGGTCCCAGGTTCAATCCCTGGCATCTCCAACTAAAAAGAAAAAAGCGTCCAGGCAAGTAGGCGTTAAAAACCTCAGCTTGAGACCCTGGAGAGTTGCTGCCAGTCTGAGTAGACAAGGCTGACTTTAATGGACTGAGGGGGGTCTGATTCAGTAGAAGGCAGCTTCATATGTTCTGTTATTAGAGGAGGGACAGTGGCTCAGTGGTAGAGCATCTGCTTGGTAAGCAGAAGGTCCCAGGTTCAATCCCCAGCACCTCCAACTAAAAAGGGTCCTGGCAAATAGGCATGAAAAACCTCCGCTTGAGACCCTGGAGAGCCACTGCCAGTCTGAGGAGACAAGACTGACTTTGATGGACCCAGGAGGGTCTGATTCAGTAGAAGGCAGCTTCAGATGTTCTTATGTCTAAGGGGAGGGAAGGTGGCTCAGCGGCAGAGCATCTACTTGGGAAGCAGAAGGTCCCAGGTTCAATCCCTGGCATGTCCAACTAAAAGGGGTCCAGGCAAGTAGGTGTAAAAAAACCTCCGCTTGAGACCCTGGAGAGCCGCTGCCAGTCTGAGTAGACAAGACTGATTTTGATGGACCCAGGAGGGTCTGATTCAGTATAAGGCAGCTTCATATGTTCACTCACCAGAGCCTACCCTGCTTGGAGGTAGAGTCTTTCATGGGGGTCACAACCCCTGCCTTTTAGGTCAGAAATGAGGCTCAGAAGATCCCGGGCTTCCTTGAGCTACTGTGCAAATGTAGAAATTAATGCTTCAATACTCGAAGCAGGGCTTTTTTTTGTAACAGGAACTCATTTGCCTTTAAGGCCATGCCCCCCTGATGTAGCCAATGCTCCTGGAGCTTACGGTAGGCCCTGTGCTAAGAGTCCTGTAAGCTCATGGAGGACTGGCTATATCAGAGGGGTGTGGCTTAACATGCAAAGGAATCATAGAGTTGGAAGGGGCCTTTAGGGTCATCTAGTCCAGCCCCCTCACTTCCCCCTAAATTCACAGGATCTTCAAAGGAGTTCCTGCTATAAAAAAAGCCCTGATTTGAAGAAACAGTTTTTAAAAAAAATATTTTGCCTAGAGTGATGTGATCCAGTGATGTTGGGCTAGTTTACTTTTTGTAGCATTCTAGAGACAAACCAATCTGTCCTTGAACCTCAAGGGAAGTCTGTCTATTCCATGAACCAGAGCCAACATTTGCCGGAGATGAACATATGAACATATGAAGCTGCCTTATACTGAGTCAGACCCTTGGTCCATCAAAGTCAGTATTGTCTTCTCAGACTGGCAGCGGCTCTCCAGGGTCTCAAGCTGAGGTTTTTCACACCTACTTGCCTGGACCTTTTTTTGGAGATGCCAGGGATTGAACCTGGGACCTTCTGCTTCCCAAGCAGATGCTCTACCACTGAGCCACCGTCCTTCCCCAAATCATAATTAAGCAATAATTTTAAACAAAAAGAAAAGGTATTAATTGAATGTATGACTAGAAGGAAAATGTAAACGTTGGGGGGGGGAGGGGGCTGCATGCCAGGATTCAAATTCAGCGCATGTCTATATAGAGCTTTGTTGGGCAGCCAGAAGCGGCTTCCATCTCAGGGGTGGGTGTGAACACCCACAAGTGGAAACAGACACCTGCCTGGGCAATGGGAAGATGCAGGGGGAAGCCACTGCCAGCTCCTGGTGTGGGCACGGCAGTCTGCCAGCTGCTTTTGCCTGGCAGCAAAGTCCACTTGTGTTCTGTGAGCTGCAAGGAGCCCCCAACTTGGAGCGAATTGAAGGGGACTCTGGCCAGGAAGATGCAGCTGAAGCACCAAAAACAAAACAAATTTTACATCCTAGCAGTGCTAATTTTTTTTATACGAGTAAATTATGCACGATATAAAGATGAGCTAACGTGCATAACCCATCCTGCTTCTAGAGGGTCCATTTCTGCTCTCCGAGTGCTGAAAATCTTATTCCTACTCCCTCTTACTGATGAGGCAATGCCAAATGGGTTCAGGATACAGTTGCCAACTCCAGTTTGGGAAATTCCTGGAGATTTGGGGCACAGCCTAGGGAAGGGGTAGGACCTCAGCAGAGGTAGAGACCACTCTCCCAAGCAGCCATATGTCCAGCAGAACTGATCCCTGTAGCCTGGTGATGAGTTAAAATTCCAGGATATCTCCAGGTTCTACCTGGAGTTTGGTAACCATAGGTCAGGAGGAACAGGAAGATGAAGTCGATCCAGCAGCTTCCATTTCTGAAGCAAATTTTGCAATTCCAGGGCTGCAGCAATTGAGTGAAACCCTCCTGTGCTACTCACAGGCCATCAGAAAAAAATTATCAGTGGCTGCAGGTGCAAGCAGTTCCTATAAAGCTGCGCCATCCAAGACCAGGGAGCGGAGTCTGAAGAGCAGAAGGCTGTGTGTGTGGAGGGGTGGAAATAAAGGGCCGGCGTTCCCACAGCTCTAGGCAACCAAAGACCATGGAAGACAAAGAAGACTGCAGATTTACACCCCGCCCTTCTCTCTGAATCAGAGACTCAGAGCAGCTTACAATCTCCTTTATCCTCTTCCCCCACAACATACACCCTGTGAGGTGGGTGGGGCTGAGAGGGCTCTCACAGCAGCTGCCCTTTCAAGGACAACCTCTGCAGGAGCTATGGCTGACCCAAGGCCATTCCAGCAGGTGCAAGTGGAGGAGTGGGGAATCAAACTTGGTTCTCCTAGAAAAGAGTCTGCACACTTAACCACTACACCAAACTGGCTCTCCAGGTGGGACTGAGAGAGCTCTCCCAGAAGCTGCCCTTTCAAGGACAACCTCTGCCAGAGCTATGGTTGACCCAAGGCCATCCCTGCAGCTGCAAGTGAAGGAGTGGGGAATCAAACCTGGTTCTGCCAGATAAGAGTCCGCACATTTAACCACTACAGTGACTATACCAAACTGGGGGGGGGGGGGGCGGGAAGCCAGTCTGATAAGCAGAATGTTGGAGGGGGATAAAGGGTCAGAATTCATACCACTCTAAGCAATATATATATAATATATATATATAAGCTTCTTCAAATACCGAAGCATTCATTTCTACATTTGCACAATATGCTCAAGGAAGCCTGGAACCTTCTGAGCCCCATTTCTGATCAACCAAAATGTGTGTAAAAGACAGGGGTTGTGACCGCCCCCCCCATGAAAGACTCTACCCCCAGGCTCTCCTGGCTTAAAAAGCAGGATTTGGTGACATGCAAAGGAAGGGCATTGATTTCACCTGCACTTCTGCACCATTCAAAAGCAGGGAAGCTTAACAGAAAATGAGTCATCGCTTTAAAGCCCGCCTCAAACAAGTTAAATAACTCTCACTTTCTTAACGACATATTAATCAAAGAGCATTGATCCCTGAATCAGATTCCGTCACCAGCCGGGGCCTCTATCTTCTCTACCCTGATGCAAGCATTAAGGGAGTTTTATTCTGACAGATACAATACAGCAATCAATAAAGTCTTATTATATGGAGCTGATATACATGGATTTGTTCCCAGGATTTATGCCTCGCTCTATAAGCCAGCACTATTTCACGTCTCTGCCTCAACCTGTAATTGAAAATAAATCTCCCCAAATACTCCAGGTTTCTGGTCGCCTGGATGTGCGGGCAACATTTGAAGAGGACGCTGGTCATCCCTGGGGGAGAGCAGCTCTCTGATCTGGCCAGACATGCTCTAATGCACTTTGACTCACAGGGGAGGGGACGGAATAGCCCGCTGCAGGGGGTGGGGGGGACGACTTACATATGCATAGACTCAAGGCGGAAGCCAGAAATGTTGGTCGAGCTGCACTGTATGCTTGCATTCTTTCCAAGGGGGGTGGGGGGCGGGACTTGAACAAGAGACGTTTCCGGCAGATGCACTCCCTATGCATGTTCGCACCACGGACGCATCACTCACGCATAAGCGGCCTCTAACATCCTGCAGTTCTTTTGTCAGGACAGCCCTCCCATGCATCCTTCAGAGCTCTGTAGCACAAAGTCCTCCTGTGGCCATAGGGAATTATGGCACCAGTCTACCTTGCAGGGGTGTTCGAAGGTTTTCCTTTGTTTAAATGTTTCTATCCTGCTTTGCTCCTTGACGTGGGATCCCCAAAAAAATTTCAACTAGGTTATGTGTTTACAGCAGTGTTCCCTCTAAGCTGAGTTAGTGTGAGCTAGCTCACAGAGCTTTAACCTCCAGCTCACACATTTTTGTCTTAGCTCAGGGAAAATGGCCTCAGAGTAACAATAATTTATGCAGCAGCTTGCAGCTTTAATGCCAGGAGCTCACAGCTTTAACATTAGTAGCTCACAATAGTAGTTTAGAGGGAACATTGGTTGACAGTGCTCTCTCAATGCCCCTTATGGGCAGACACTGTTTGACAACATTCTACTGGTGTTAATGTCAAGTGTTAATGAATAGCTGTGACATCACAGAAGCTCAGCCAATGGCCTGGAGGAGACATATGAACATATGAAGCTGCCTTATACTGAATCAGACCCTCGGTCCATCAAAGTCAATATTGTCTACTCAGACTGGCAGCGGCTCTCCAGGATCTCAAGCTGAGATTTTTCACACCAATTTGCCTGGACCCTTTTTGGGAGATGCCAGGGATTGAACCTGGGACCTTCTGCTTACCAAGCAGATGCTCTACCACTGAGCTACCGTCCCTCCCCAATGCACATGGGCAGCCAAAGACAGCTTTCAGCTATGCAGTGCAGGACTGCTTGCCAAGATGTAGAAAAGGCAGCTCCACGTCATGCAAAGCAAACAATTAAGGGGCTGCAGCTTCCACCGCCATTCTGTGGGTACGCACAGTTGTAAGATGAGTCAGAGATGGGTCTGCAGGCTTCCCTGACCTTTGGGCACCTGCCCCACTTCTCGGGACTCTCCAGCTCCCTGACCTGCCCCAGAAGTCTGGGCTGTCGCTCCCTCCATTGCAAGAAGCAGCAGCAGCATGTTAGCACTTCCATGTGTGCTTTTGCTGCAGGCAATTATTCTTCATTTGCTGACCTGCTGCTTTCGAGGAGTGTCGTTAGCAATCAGCAGAATGCTAAATTAAGGCTCGGAAGTCAAGAGAGCCAGAGCTGCCTGCCTTTCCCAGGCTCCCATTGCGCGCCTGCCCCAGCCACGCAGCTTGCCACCTGTCCTTGAAGAACATCCTGCTAGCCGTCTTAGGACACTGTCACAAGACGGGGAGGGCGGGGGGGGGCACCACTTGAAGTCTGAGAGACACTACTGGGTCTCCACCTGCTTTTGAAGGGCTCTGAGCTGGATCCTGGCTTGTTCTGCTCCTAGGGCTGGAAACAGGAAGAACCAGCACAGCCGTTGGAGCCCTCAAAGGCCAAGGAAGAGTCAGAAGGCTTTGTTTCATCCACCCTGCTGCCCGTCTTCCTTCGATGGCACAGCCTTCAAGCCGGAAGCATCAGCCTGCTGCTAACCGATACACTAAATCAAAGGCTTGCAAGTCAAGAGGGCTAGAGCTGCCTGGAAAAGCATCTCACATCTCAAGAGCCCATCATCTGCACCCCATTCTGGTCCAGACACAAGAGCTGGGGTGGGGGGTGGGGAGGGGGGCTGGTGTTGAAGGTGCCTCTTTGACAGCGCTTTGCCTGGAGCAGACCCTCGGCTGGGTCGTGGTTGCATTTCTCATTCGCTCTTTCAACATAAAAAGAGGTAAAGGTAGTCCCCTGTGCAAGCACCAGTCGTTTCCGACTCTGGGGTGATGCTGCTTTCACGACGTTTTCACGGCAGACTTTTTACGGGGTGGTTTGCCATTGCCTTCCCCAGTCATCTACGCTTCCCCCCCAGTAAGCTGGGTATTCATTTTACCCACCTCGGAAGGATGGCAGGCTGAGTCAACCTTGGGCCGGCTGCCTGAACCCAGCTTCTGCCGGGATCGAACTTTAGGTTGTGATCAGAGCTTGGACTGCAGTATTGCAGCTTTATTCCTCTGCGCCATGGGGCTCTTTTTCTCTTTCAACATGGATGTACTGAAAACCAGGTCTCATTTTGGGCAGGAGCTCACAGAAGCAGAGCTCTGGAACCTGTAAATTTTATTGTGCTCTTTCTTTCTTACTCACCCCACCTCCAAATACTTGTTCCGGGCTCCATTGTTCAAACCCACTGTGAGAATTTTGCCAAACTCTAAGATTTGACAAACCAAAAATGGGGAAATAACCAAAACATATAAAGCAGAAAGATGGAAATCTTCATCATGCCATGCGGCCACACACGAGAAAGTAATTTAAAAAGTATGATGGGAGTAAGATTTTATTATGACAATTATAATTCAAGAAGCATTTTACAGTTGGAACTCTCTGTCTGGGGCAAGTGATGCTCTGTATTCTTGGTGCTTGGGGGGCACAGTGGGAGGGCTTCTGGTGTCCTGGCCCCACTGGTGGACCTCCTGATGGCACCTGGTTTTTGACCACTGTGTGACACAGAGTGTTGGACTGCAGGGGCCATGGGTATGATCCAACATGGCTTCTCTTATGTTCTTCTGTCTGGGGCAGTGATGCTCTGTATTCTTGGTGCTTGGGGGGGGGGCAACGGAGGGCTCCTGATGTCTTGGCCCCACTAGTGGACCTCCTGTTGGCACTTGGTTTTTTTTGGCCAATTGTGTGACTCAGAGTGTTGGGCTGGATGGGCCATTGGCATGATCCGACAGGGCTTCTCTTATGTTCTTTTGTCCGGGGCAGTGATGCTCTGTATTCTTGGTGCTTGGAGGGAGGGCACAGTGGGAGGGCTTCTAGTGTCCTGGCCCTACTGATGGACCTCCTGATGGCACCTGCTTTTTTGGCCACTGTGTGTACAGAGTGTTGGACTGGATGGGCCATTGTGTCAAGCATGGTAGAATTCCACTGGTAATTGATTGTTTCAGAGTCCCCCATAAAGCTGGCCTGTGAAATATCATGGAGGACCAAGGTCTGTTATTCTTTTCCCCTCCCCCTTCTTGCTTTATTGCTTGTGAAGTAGAAGTAGAGAGAAACAAAACTAACTTGAGAAAGAGTAATCAGCACCTTCCCATACATTCCTATTAGGGAGTGTGGCACATCTGGGGAAAGCAAGGACAGAGTCCTGATAACGCTATGACAATGTAGACATTTATGATAGTTTATGTGTGAGAGCACATCCCTCGCCCCCACCTTTTGGAATCCTTTTGAAGTATGCCTTAAAAGTATTGTATCAATGTATCTTTAGCATCACTCTCAAGAAAATGTTACACAGAAAGTATCGGTCTATCAATAAACGTAGTTTTGTATCAAACCTGACTCATCATTGAAACTGCATGCTTGACACATTGGCCTGATCCAACATGGTTTCTCTTATGTTCTTATGTGACACAGAGTGTTGGACTGGATGGGCCATTGGCCTGATCCAACATGGCTTCTCTTATGTTCTTCTGCGACACAGAGTGTTGGACTGGATGGGCCATTGGCCTGATCCAACATGGCTTCTCTTATGTTCTTAAGGTAGATGCTTCCGGTGGTGTCAGGGGTGTGTGGTATATGCAAATAAGTTGTGCTAATGAGCTCTGGCACTTCCTTTTCTACGAAATGACGCCTACCTAAAACACTTTGCTACGCAGGGCTGGAGGTCAGGGAGTCTGAGACCTTGCTCACGGAAGGCTCTAATGCTGGCGTGCAAGAGATCTGTTTCCCAGCATCTTCGCAGCACACACCCTTGCTACAGCTACAGCAGCCTCTCTCATTTGCATTCTCCGGCCTGCTGCGGCAGTAATTAACTCTGTTTAACTCATTCAAATGCATTCTCCGGCATTCACTTAGTAACAGCCATTTTGCTACTCCACATAAAAGCCTGATGAGTCGGCATCTCGCTGGGATTCATCAGAAGTGCAGAGAGCGCTCGCCCCATCAGGTCACGCACGGTGAAAGCCGGGCGTGTTTTGTGCAAAGCGCAGACGGAGAAACCCATATCCTGAGCGCCTTGGCAGCACCCACCCCAAAGTTTTTTAAAAATGACCTCCTGGCCCTAACTGTTACAGAGGTCAGCTTGAAAGCATCACAGCCAGCCTCTGTGAGCTGTGCGAGAACCAGGACTCTGCAGCTGCAGAACTGGCCTCCTCCGGATTGGCATGCGTGCAGGCCGTGCAGAGTAGCCCACAAGGCGGCACCCGCTTCCGATCACGTGCCTCTGCCCTTGGAAATACGCTGCCTACAAAATTACGTGCAAAGGATCCAGAAGAGGTAACCTGAAGCTGAGGGGAACCTGAGAAAAAAGACAATTAGACCACCTACACACACACACACACCCCGTCACTGTCAAACACGACTAAGGATGGAGCAAGAATGCTGGCGACAGAACTTGCCTCTCGTCTCCCCCTACCCCCTGGCATTTCCAGCTTGGAAGTTAGATTTGGCCCGGGAAAGGGTTAAGTTTAATTTATACTGATTTCCATTTAATATCGTTCTCTCCCCGTAGGAGTCAGCAGCTGTGAGCTGATTGTAGTTTCTCATTATGCAGCCTGTATCGCTAATGGTGTGTGACAAAGGGATGCCATCTTCCAGGCCGTACCCCCGAGAGCCAATTAAACACACAGACTCCCTTCCTGTTTGCAGTGCATTACAATGAAATTAAACTGAATTTCAAAATCATTTTCTCCTAAAGACATCTCTTTACAATAATTAATGCATGCTATTCCTTTGCATCTGAAATATTCACCAGGAGGGTCGATCCTCAACCCCCCACTCCCCCCCCCCCAAAAAAAATTCTGATGATCCACATCTCTGCATTGCCCGCTGCTATTAAGCGGCCAAATCCTGCCACTCCCCTGTGGACTGTGCAGGGCGTGTGTTTGCTGAATGAAAAAAAAAAGTCAGTACGTGAAAAAGCTACTAAGAGTGCACCGGAAAGTCGACTTGGAGCATTTGACTCTTCACCCCAATATCATCTTGCATGCGCATCACACCTCAAAGCTTCTAAAGCATTCACATGTTATCTTGCGGCCATCCTTAAGACGACCCTGGAAGGTGCCCCCACGTGCGCAGCGTTTCAGATGGAAAAAGCAACCCAGTTAAGGACATCAAGGAAGTTCAGGGCAAGCTGAGATTCGAACACAAGAACATTAAGAGAAGCCATGTTGGATCAGGCCAGTGGCCCATCCAGTCCAACACTCTGTCACACAGTGGCCAAAAAACCAGGTGCCATCAGGAAGTCCATCCGTGGGGCCAGGACACTAGAAGCCCTCCCACTGTGCCCCCCAAGCACCAAGAATACAGAGCATCACTGCCCCAGACACAAGAACATTAAGAGAAGCCATGTTGGATCAGGCCAGTGGCCCATCCAGTCCAACACTCTGTCACACAGTGGCCAAAAAACCAGGTGCCATCAGGAAGTCCATCCGTGGGGCCAGGACACTAGAAGCCCTCCCACTGTGCCCCCCAAGCACCAAGAATACAGAGCATCACTGCCCCAGACATAAGAACATAAGAGAAGCCATGTTGGATCAGGCCAGTGGCCCATCCAGTCCAACACTCTGTCACACAGTGGCCAAAAAACCAGGTGCCATCAGGAGGTCCATCCGTGGGGCCAGGACACTAGAAGCCCTCCCACTGTGCCCCCCAAGCACCAAGAATACAGAGCATCACTGCCCCAGACATAAGAACATAAGAGAAGCCATGTTGGATCAGGCCAATGGCCCATCCAGTCCAACACTCTGTGACACACAGGGGCCAAAAAACCCAATTGCCATCAGGAGGTCCACCAGTGGGGCCAGGACACTAGAAGCCCTCCCACTGTGCCCTCCCTCCAAGCACCAAGAATACAGAGCATCACTGCCCCAGACATAAGAACATAAGAGAAGCCATGTTGGATCAGGCCAGTGGCCCATCCAGTCCAACACTCTGTGTCACACAGTGGCCAAAAAACCAGGTGCCATCAGGAGGTCCATCCGTGGGGCCAGGACACTAGAAGCCCTCCCACTGTGCCCCCCAAGCACCAAGAATACAGAGCATCACTGCCCCAGACATAAGAACATAAGAGAAGCCATGTTGGATCAGGCCAATGGCCCATCCAGTCCAACACTCTGTGACACACAGGGGCCAAAAAACCCAATTGCCATCAGGAGGTCCACCAGTGGGGCCAGGACACTAGAAGCCCTCCCACTCTTGTCCCCCTCGCAAGCACCAAGAATACAGAGCATCACTGCCCCAGACGTAGGAACATAAGAGAAGCCATGTTGGATCAGGCCAATGGCCCATCCAGTCCAACACTCTGTGTCACATAAAAACATAAGAGAAGCCATGTTGGATCAGGCCAGTGGCCCATCCAGTCCAACACTCTGTGTCACATAAAAACATAAGAGAAGCCATGTTGGATCAGGCCAGTGGCCCATCCACTCCAACACTCTGTCACACAGTGGCCAAAAAAACAGGTGCCATCAGGAGGTCCATCCGTGGGGCCAGGACACTAGAAGCCCTCCCACTGTGCCCCCCAAGCACCAAGAATACAGAGCATCACTGCCCCAGACATAAGAACATAAGAGAAGCCATGTTGGATCAGGCCAATGGCCCATCCAGTCCAACACTCTGTGACACACAGGGGCCAAAAAACCCAATTGCCATCAGGAGGTCCACCAGTGGGGCCAGGACACTAGAAGCCCTCCCACTCTTGTCCCCCTCGCAAGCACCAAGAATACAGAGCATCACTGCCCCAGACGTAGGAACATAAGAGAAGCCATGTTGGATCAGGCCAATGGCCCATCCAGTCCAACACTCTGTGTCACATAAAAACATAAGAGAAGCCATGTTGGATCAGGCCAGTGGCCCATCCAGTCCAACACTCTGTGTCACATAAAAACATAAGAGAAGCCATGTTGGATCAGGCCAATGACCCATCCAGTCCAACACTCTGGGTCACACAGGGGCCAAAAAACCCAGGTGCCATCAGGAGGTCTACCAGTGGGGCCAGGACACTAGAAGCCCTCCCACTCTTGCCCCCCCAAGCACCAAGAATACAGAGCATCACTGCCCCAGACTTAAGAACATAAGAGAAGCCATGTTGGATCAGGCCAATGGCCCATGCAGTCCAACACTCTGTGTCACACAGAGGCCAAAAAACCCAGGCGCCATCAGGAGGTCCACCAGTGGGGCCAGGACACTAGAAGCCCTCCCACTATGCTCCCCAAGCACCAAGAATACAGAGCATCACTGCCCCAGACTTAAGAACATAAGAGAAGCCATGTTGGATCAAGCCAATGGCCCATCCAGTCCAACACTCTGTGTCACACAGGGGCCAAAAAACCCAGGTGCCATCAGGAGGTCCATCAGTGGGGCCAGGACACTAGAAGCCCTCCCACTGTGGACCCCCCCAGCACCAAGAATTTATTTATCTATTTATTTGGTTAATTTCTATTCTACCCTATCCCAAATGGGCTCAGGGCGGATCACATACAAATAAAATCAAACCGATACAGTACAATAAAACCAATAAATCAATAAATTCAGTTAAAACAATGACATAGCCCAATACAGTGTGACATAGGCGGCGGGCTCGTAATACAGGTTAGGGTAGAGATAGTGGCCCAGATACCAAAGTTCCGACCACTGTGGGGGTGGATAGCCGATGATTTAGGCAATAGGGCAGGGGGTGTCCGCCCGCCTCAGCCGAACGGCTGGCAGAACAGCTCCGTCTTACAGGCCCTCCGGAAAGGTAACAGATCCAGTAGGGCCTGCATCACCACCGGGAGCTGATTCCACCAGGATAGTCGAGGCAAGACGGATGTCCCTTGGGTCGGGGATTGTCAGAAGATGTTGACTGGCAGATCGTAGCTGCCTTCAGGGCTCATATGGGGAGAGGCGGTCCCTCAGGTATGTCGGTCCCAGGCCACATAAGGCTTTGAATGTCAATACTGGAACCCTGCAGCGGATCCGGTACTCAACTGGTAACCAGTGCAATGTACGCAGCATCGGTCAACTGCTTGCCCGCACAGGCAATCCAGTCAGAAGCCGTGCTGCCGCGCCTTGCACTCGTTGGAGCTTCCGGATCAGTCTCAGGGGCAAGCCTGCATAGAGCGAGTTACAGTAGTCCAACCTGGAAGTAACTGTTGCATGGATCACTGTAGCTAGGTCCTGGGGTGTCAGACAGGGCACAAGCTGTTTGGCCTGCCGAAGATGATGAAAGGCAGATCGTGCAACTGCAGTGACCTGGGCCTCCATAGAAAGGGAGGCATCCAGTATCACCCCCAGACTCCTCACCTGCTGAGCTGGCACCAAAGGGTAGCACCATCTAGGGTGGGACGTCGAACGCCCCATCCTAATCCCTTCCAACCCAGGTACAGGACCTCCGTCTTAGTTGGACTGAGTTTCAGCTGGATTAACTGCAGCCATCCAGCCACGGCTTCTGAGACCCCGGTCAGGTGATCTGGGGCATTGGCAGTTCAGTTTCTCAGCTACCCTGCCTGCCGCAGTGGCTCTCCTCCTTGCCAAATGACTTGGGTCAGGTAGGAAGCAAAATGGAGAGCACAGTGCAGACCGTTGGGTGGGGATCAGAGGGTGTCATTCCACCCCACCTAACCAGACAGCTGAGCTTGTTTCGCTACCCAAGGACTGGATGTCTAGGGCCAAAGGAAGAAAGCGCATCTCTGAAGAGGTGGCATGTCAGTGTCTTAAATAAATGAATTAAAAGGGTACTGTGCTGTACGTAGGCATTTTTACAGCTGTAACCACCGCCTAGCGGGACACAATTTTGACTTCAAGGGTTTATTCCATGCGCTTATTTGTCGCCTCTGCAGAGCCCTACTCAACATGGACTAGCAACCTGAAACATCTGCCGAATGTGTTTTAAGCTGATTTGATGGAGTTGTTAGGAAGACAAATCGGGTAAGAGCCATCAAGACAGTAGGCAGGGCTTTTTTGTGTAGAAGGAACTCCTTTGCATATTAGGCCACACACCCCTGATATAGTCAATCCTCCTGGAGCTTGCAGTAGGCCCTGTACTAAAAGCCCTGTAAGCTCTTGGAGGACTGGCTACATCAAGGGGTGTGTGGCCTAATATGCACAGGAGTTCCTGCTACAAAAAAAGCCCTGGTGGTAGGGAAGTTAATTTCTCAGCAGGAGCAACCATAGGCCAAGCTGTGGCCAGGCCAAAGAGTAGCCCCAGTTTCCTGTTCCCGGCTGAACAGGCTGTGACAGATGGGCTCTCTGCAGTCTGGAGCCGCCGACCAGTACCAGGTGGACAAAAACTTCTAGGAGGCCGTCTCAAAGGTCTCAGGTAATGCACTGATCACACAATTGGAGCATCCCAATACTAGCTAATTATGCATCTTCTCACCTAGCTGTGGCGGCAAATACGTGCGGGCTATCCTATTGGTCTGCAATCTTGTAATGTAAAATTTTATTTGTATCCCGCCCTCGCCCGCCGAAGCAGGCTCAGGGCGGCTAACAACATTTAAGGTGAACAACACAATAATAAAACAATCTTAAGCTAGTTAAGACATCAGCATGCATAAATGAACATTTAAGAATAAGAATAATGCAGATTTATACCCCGCCCTTCTCTCTGAATCAGAGACTCAGAGCAGCTCACAATCTCCTTTTCCTTCCTCCCCCACAACAGACACCCTGTGCGGTGGGTGAGGCTGAGAGAGCTCTTATAACAGCTGCCCTTTCAAGGACAACTCCTACGAAAGCCATGGCTGACCCAAGGCTATTCCAGCAGGTGCAAGTGGAGGAGTGGGGAATCAAACCTGGTTCTCCCAGATATGGGCCTGCATACTTAACCACTACACCAAACCGGCTCTTAATTATCTCATTACTTCAGGGAGGGAACTTGCAATAACCCAACAGAAACACGGTGGTACCTGTTTTGAACCAGCCGTCCGGCGTAAAGGCGTCTCTGGTCTCCTTAGGTCTGTTCCAGTATTCCCGGAAGACTGTGGGCCCTTTCACAAAGAGCTCTCCTTCTTTGCCTTCCAAGCCTGGGGTCACCTGCGGAAACAGAGAAGCCTCATATTCTGTGGTTTATGCCCACCTCCAAACTAGCCAGTCACAGGACACGGCAGCGTGAGGATGAGCAAGACCACCCTGACCATGAAGCCCTTGTGCTTTCCTGCAGGCTTCATTGGCTGCTTTCCAGAAGGCTCAGAACACCAAGACCGGGTCCAGGGCCATCAAACAAGAACCAGGCATGACCAGAGAGGGAACGGCCAGGCTGCAGATCCAGGGAGGCCAAGGAGAGCCCCAGGTGAGCGAGGCCTGCTTGGACTGGCTGGATCTCTAGCCAGCCAAGCAGGCCTCACTCGCCTGGGGCTCTCCTTTCTTGCATCGGGTTGCCTTTGGCTGGGGGGGGCAGCATATGCTAATGATTTATGCTAATGAGCTCCACCCATTTTTCTACAAAATGACCCCTGATTGTACCTATTTGAGACCCAGTGTAGTGTAGAAGATAGAGCGGTGGACTAGGACTCTGGGTTCGAATCGCCATTTCTACCATGGAAGCTCACCGGGTGATCTTGGCCCCGTCACAAACTCTCATCCCGGCCTACCTCACAGGGCTGCTTTGTGGGAAAACGGAGGTGGGGAGAAGGCTGTTTTAAAAGCTACTTTAAGTCCCAACTTAAAGAGAAAGTGGGACATAAATAAGTGGAAATGCAAGCATCTGCACTCTCTCTCTCTCCCCTACCCTGCAACCAACGCAGCGACGAGACCCTTTCCCCTTTTTTCGTGCCACCGTCTCTACCCTGGAAAGGGGCAGCAGCCTGAATGGCCGAACAGGCGGGGGAAGAGCCCATTCCCAGTGCGGAGAGGGAGCTCCTGCTTGCGTGAATCAAGGGTTGGCCGGGCTCCAAATTCCTTGTCACCTCGGCTCCAGCTCTGGCACAGGCTCAGCCCGGCCTTATCTGGAGCGCAGCTCCTTGGCAGCAGGCGTGTCCCTGTTGTGCTATTCCACGATACCACGGCTGGCTTGCAAACAGTAAAACAGAAAGCCCGTGACATTATCTTAATAGGATTTTGCTTCCTGAACTCTCGGTGTCAGTAGCGGTGCTCCCCAGCGCCCGGGGAACATGTGGGCCAGTTCAGGCATCAGCTTGATAACTGGGGGCGGAAGCAAAATGGAGACTTCAAAAGGCTTCCTGGCTTACTTGCCTACAGCATCCCCTCCGTTAGGCCCAAGGCACACTCCCCAAACTGGAAGGCTGCTTCTTTTCCTCGATGGGGGGGGGGGGGAGGAGTCCACTGCAGACTTCTTGCAAGCTCCTTTCTTCTGTAAAAATCTCCAAGGTATCCTTTTGTTGATGCACCGGATCTAACTTACAAGCAGCTGTTGAAAGCATCAGATGGCTAATTGCTCAGATACCCTATTCTCCAAGTGCCATATTTTAATGCACGTTTCAGCCGCTTTAATGCATTCAAGCAACTTTAACATGCAGGCGCGGCGTGCCCTGGAAGGGCTGGCATTTGATCGCTTTTCCGCTGCGAAACGGATTCAGCAAGTTGAGCTGGGCCAGCCGGCGCAACCAGATAAGATTACATTTGCCACGCATGGAAATAAAAAGGTTGTAATAAACTCTCTGAAGGAATAAATCCGAGTGATTATAAAATGCATATTTTCAATGCTTCGGTTTTACCTCTCTATTAGCAGGCAGCCAAGGTAGCTTGCAAAAGAGAGGAAAACCAACCTTTGATAGGCCCCGCATTAGTGAATACTTAGTGGCTCGTGGCTTTCCAGGATAACTGAGCCTTTCAGTCTGCTGCCCTTGATCAACTAAAGTGGAGGAATTGGTGCTGGACAAGAAAAGTACTTGGGAACATCTGCGTGGCCAGCTGTGGGGGCAGGAGAAGAAGAAGAATTGGTTTTATACCCCGTTCTTCACTATCCAAAGGAACATATGAACATATGAAGCTGCCTTATACTGAATCAGACCCCTCTTGGTCCATCAAAGTCAGTATTGTCTACTCAGACTGGCAGTGGCTCTCCAGGGTCTCAAGCTGAGGTTTTTCACGCCTGTTTGCCTGGACTCTTTGTGGTTGGAGATGCCGGAGACTGAACTTGGGACCTTCTGCATCCCAAGCAGATTCTCAACCACTGAGCCACGGTCCCTCCCCAAAGGAGTCTCAGGGTGGCTTACAATTGCCTTCCCTTCCTCTCCCCACAACAAAATAGTCAAATTGCATCTTTAAGACCAACTTAGTTTTATTCAGAATGTCAGCTTTCGTGTGCTTCAAGCACACTTCATCAGACGAGGAATCTGGCACAGTGAGCAGAGCCACACATAGCTGGTAGGCAGTGGCTCAGAATGTAAAATGGTACAGATTTAAGATCCAAGGACAGAATAGTAAAATTAACAAATTGAGCAAACCTTTGATCTGAGTAGCATGAGCATGCGAAAGCAACAAAACAGTAGTATGTCAAAATATGAGAGTGTCTGTTAATGACTTTATTGTTATAAACTTGGGCCAAAAGGAAGGAATTTCCTTTATAACAATAGAGTCATTAAAAGACACTCTTACATATTGACATACTACTGTGTTGTTGCTTTTGCATGCTCATGCTACTCAGATCAAGGGTTCGCTCAATTTGTTAATTTTACTATTCTGTCATTGGAACTTATATTTGTACCATTTTGCATTCTAAACCACTGCCTACCGGATAGTTTTACTATTCTGTCATTGGATCCTAAATCTGTACCATTTTACATTCTGAGCCTTTGCCTGCCAGCTACCCTGTTTCCCTGAAAATAAGACCTACCCCAAAAATAAGCCCTAGCAGGATTTCTACGCATTTGTTAAATATAAGCCCTACTCTGATAGTAAGACCTAGTGATGGGTGGCTATGCAGTGTATCTGCATAGCCACACCATGCATTTCAGAGAGGAGTGGTAAGGAAGACTGAAATACCTTTTATCTGCTACAACTCCTTTCTCCGAGCTGTTCGCACTTGCGCGGGTGGCAACCACATCATACTTAATAAAAAATAAGACACCCCCTGAAAATAAGCCCTAGTGTGTCTTCTTGAGAAAAAACAAATATAAGACAGTGTCTTATTTTCGGGGAAACACGGTATATGTGCCTCTGCTCACTGTGCTGGATTCCTCGTCTGATGAAGTGTGTTTAGAGCACATGAAAGCTTACGTTCTGAATAAAACTAAGTTGGTCTTAAAGGTGCAATTGACTCCTATTTTGTTCTACGACTTCAGACCAACACGGCTGCCTACTTAGATCTATCTCCCCACAACAGACACCCTGTGAGGTAGGTGGGGCTGAGAGAACGCTGAGAGAGCTGTGACTGACTCAAGGTCACCAGCTGGCTTCTGTGGAGGAGGAGTGGGGAATCAAACCCTGTTCCACTGGACAGGTCTGATCCAAACAGTCAGTTCCGATGCTATATTGTTACGGCCCTCTGTCCCTCACAAGAATCCTGTATCCTGTTGCTGCTTATGGAACTTGACCTGGAGATGCGGTGGATTATCAGGCGAGACCTCTCCGGGCAGCACAGGAAAAGCACAGAATTCAAATCAACAGAGACAGGGTGCCCTTGGGCAAAAGCCACACCAAGCACAACTCAAAAGGGCACATCGTTGCCTGCACTACGAAATCAGCGAGCACGGCACAAGAACTGCACAGCATTGTGGGAACTCATTTTAACTCTCCTTCTTTTGCCTGGCGTGGGAGCAGCTCCTGCCAGATTGTGCCCTTGCTCTACAGGAGAGACAGATGCGGGCCCTGCATATGGACATCAGCATCTCTGCAAAGAGCAAGCAAAGGCAGCAAAAGTACCAATGTGGGCTAATTTTTCTAGGGGGACGGGTTGTAAACGGGGCCAGCTGCGCTCTCCGAGATCACCAGAAGCAACGCACAGAAAAAAGCCATAAAATTTAAATTTTAAAGAAGCATTTCCATCATGGCGTATTCCCACTCCCCCCATCGTCTTCGCCTGGCACTGGTTAAAAATGCAAAGGGTTTGCACCGCTGGTTTATATTTGCAATTAAATGATTACCTGAATCAAAGTACTTAAGGAATACTGGGAAGGTTCTGCTTCGTGGGGGGGCGGGGGGGCAGATGGGGGGATGTTAAGCAGGAGAAAATCAGGAGGGCCCATGCTGTCTGCAGAAATGAGTCCTTTATTAATCCATTTGCTTGGCAAAAATCAGAAACTGAATAAACAATTTCTAATCAGAGCGAGGGAACAGCAGGGTGTTCCTCTGCCAGTCCCCGTCCTGGCGTTACGGTGCTGTGAGACGCTGGCCACATCACATCCGACACACTGCAGACATTCACAACATCACAGTTGCGACAAAAACACCAAAGCGGATCCTTCCAACCAAAGGACAGAGATGCAATCCCGCTAAAACTTTCATGGAAGCAAGTCCCACTGACTAAAATGAGACTTCTCGGTAGACCTGCTTAGGACTGCTCTCCTAGAATCATTCCTTGTCAAGGATTCATCAAGGGCAAAGTGCTTGGGGGACCAATTGTGGGAGGGCTTCCAATGTCCTGGCCCCACTGATGGACCTCCTGATGGCACCTGGGTTTTTTGTCCACTGTGTGACAAAGAGTGTTGGACTGGATGGGTCATTGGCCTGATCCAACATGGCTTCTCTTATGTTCTTATGTCTGGGGCAGTGATGATCTGTATTCTGGGTGCTTGGGGGAGCCGCAGTGGGAGGCCCACTAATGTCCTGGCCCCACTGATGGCCCTCCTGATGTCACCTGTTTTTTTGGCCACTGTGTGACACAGAGTGTTGGGCTGGATGGGCCATTGGCCTGATCCAGCAGGGCTTTTCTTATGTTCTTATGTCTGGGGCAGTGATGCTCTGTATTCTTGTTGATTGGAGGGAGAGCACAGTGGGAGGGCTTCTAATGTCCTGGCCCCACTGGTGGACCTCCTGATGGCACCTGGGTTTTTTGGCCACTGTGTGACACAGAGTGTTGAACTGGATGGGCCATTGCCATGATCCAACATGGCTTCTCTTATGTTCTTTTGTCTGGGGCAGTGATGCTCTGTATTCTTGGTGCCTGGTGGGGGGGCAACAGTGAGAAAGTTTCCAGTGTCCTGGCCCCACTGATGGACCTCCTGATGTCACCTGGTTTTTTGGCCACTGTGTGACACGGAGTGTTGGACTAGATGGGCCATTGGCCTGATCCAACATGGCTTCTCTTATGTTCTTAACCCATTCTGCCTCCACCTAAGTTTTGTTCTTTGAAAAAATAACCCCATACATGTATTTTTGAAATGAGGGCAGAACAGAGGTGCTCTCTAAGGGAAACGCTAGAACTTGAGGGCATCCCTTGAAGCTGAAGGGCAGTAGGTTAAAGACAGAAAAGGGGAATACTACTTTACAAAGAGAGTGATTCAAATGTGGGAGTCGCTGCCAGAGGATGTAGTGACGGCCACAGGAATAAACAACTTTCAAAGGGGATTAGAGAGATTCATGGAGGACAAGTTTATCAGTGGCTGCAAGGCCATGGCGACTGAGGGGAACCTCCACACACAGAGGCGGTAATCCTCTGAATCCCAGAGCCAGAAGGCAGCATTAGGGGAAGGCTTTGACCTTTCTGCCCTGTTGCTGGCCCTCCAGAGGAACTGGCTGGCACCTGTGTGAGACAGGAGGCTGGACTAGATGGACCCTCCCTGGTCTGACCCAGCAGGGTTCTTTTGAGGTTCTTCTCAGGGGAAGGCCTCGGCCTCTCTGCCCTGTTGTTGGCCCTCCAGAGGAATTGGTTGGCCACTGTGTGAGACAGGAGGTGGACTACATGCACCCTCACTGGTCTGATCCAGCAGGGCTCTTCTGATGTTCTTATGAAGGCCTCGGCCTCTCTGCCCTGTTGTTGGCCCTCCAGAGGAACTGGCTGGCCACTGTGTGAGACAGGAGGCTGGACTAGATGGACCCTCACTGGTCTGACCCAGCAGGGCTCTTCTGATGTTCTTCTCAGGGGAAGGCCTCTGCCTCTCTGCCCTGTTGTTGGCCCTCAAATAGAGATTTGGTAACCCTATTTGAGAACTCTACCTGCAATTATGGGAAGCCACCAGAAAGCTCAGCAGTACAACCATCTATTGGCCAGATCCCACCAAAAACCAGCCCTCCCCCCATCTTTATCTGTGTCCAGGACTCGGATTCAGCAGCAGCTCACAGGAGCACAGCTCCTGAACCTTCCTGAGGGTTCCCCCTCCTCCTCCCAACCTACCTACTTTGTCCACTGAATAGTAGGTGCAGCTGTATAACAATCCCTGGATTAGGAGAGCGGGCAGCCAGCCAGCCACCAGGGGCTTTGCCACACCCCCGGCAGCCCTCATTAACCCCTGGAGAAGCCCGCACCACCCTTTCTCCACTTCTTATGTGATTTTGGGCGTCGGGTGGCTTGCTGGCCTTTTGACTGTGGGAGGGGAGTGGCCCAGGAGAGCCCCAGGCGAGCGAGGCCTGCTTGGACTGGCTGGAACTCTAGCCAGCCCAAGCAGGCCTTGCTCACCTGGAGCTCTCCTTCCTTGCATCAGGTTGCTTTTGGCTGGTGGTAAGGGCAGCATATGCTAATGAGTTATGCTAATGAACTTCGCCACCTATTCTTCTATAAAAGGACCCCTAAATACAACCGTCTCTCGGCCAATCCCACCAAAAACCAGCGCTCCTCCCCTCATCTTTATCTGTGTCCCTGACTGCCCAGCTGCATCCCACCGGTTGCCATGCTTTGTGGGCCTGCGGGGTCGAGAGCCAGGGGCCCGTTTCCGCGTAAGGTTTCCAAGCAGGCATCAGGTAGCTATAAACTTTTAATCGCAGTCTATTCGGGCAGATTTGCTAGTAGTAAAACGCGCAGCAGCACATCACCGATCTCCTAGGCAACCCGGTCTCTCACGTACCCGTTTGTAATTAAAAATTTCCCCATAAGCTCCCTTCCCGCACAAGCGGCATTATCTCCTCGACGCTCTGCGTGTCCTGCAGCAGGCTGGGGAGGGCGACTGCGAGGCTGCAGCGCGGGTCCCCTCCTGCCGGAGAGGAGGCAGATTTGGGCTCCTTGGGGAGACGCCTCTGAGCAAAGAAGGGGGTGGGGGGGAAGTCACCCAAAGCCCAGACTGTAATCTGCAAAAGCCACATTGCACATCTGGCTTTGCAAGGGTAACTTTTCACAAAGGAGGGTGGGAATAATGCTATCAGTTCGCTCTTTCGTTTTGAAAGGCTTCACGTTTGGAAATGAAGGGAGGAAGGAAATGAGGCAAGGAGGGGGAGGGAGACAAATTCTACATAGCAGGCCCAATTTGTAAATTGTTAAGAAAACAGCCGCTTATTCAGACAGGCACAAGTATCGGTAACTCAACACCAAAACCATCTGCCACAAAATTAGGCCAAACTTTCTTTTTTTGGAACCCTTAAGCAGAGGTCCCCAACCCCCGGGCCGTGGACCGGTACCGGTGCATGGCCTGTTAGCAACTGGGCCATGGAGTGAGGCAGAGCGGCCCTGCCATCCCTTTCACCAAAAGAGGCAGTCTCGGAATGCGGAAGAGCAACCCCGTCGCCTGTTTTGCCTGCCCAGGCGGACAAAAGAGGCAGCGTGGCCTCACTCCAAAGCACCACCTCTTTAATCCGCCTGGGCAGAAAGGGCAGTGCAGCAGAGACCATCGCCTACCCCTCATTTAAAGACCCCCATCCCATGGGGGACAGGGATGGGACAGGGGGGCAGCCTGGGGTGGCAAAAACTCCAGAAACCCCCCTCCCCCACACACACTGGTCCATGGTAAAATTGTCTTCCACAAAGGTTGGGAGCCACTGCCCTTAAGGAACGGGAAATGTTTGCACTGCATAAAACATTCCCAAAGGGAGGGCTGTTGTGCACTGGAGGCTTTTGAGATGTACCAGAAATTCCTGAGCATGACTCAAAACACTGTCTACTCAATGCACAGCAGCCAAGAAGGTCAGAGTGCCTGTGTTGGAACCTTTTATCATCTGCTACCAAAATGTTAGGAAATACATGTTAAATTCAGAGGTTTGGAGTGGCAGTAATTGGAGTCGAGGCTTAAGCTTAGCAAAAGAAATAAAGTTTACTAGAAAACATCAGGAGAGGGTACTTGGGATAAAACAGAAAAACAATCTAGCTTACCAGCTAGTCTATCTATGTCTTACTACATGGCTACGTTCTTTGTCTCCTCTCTTCTTCTCCCCAAAAAGCATTTCGCCAGGAAGAAGAGCAATAAAACTTGCATACAAGATCAAGGCATTTCACACCTAACATCCTCTCTGACCAATGTTGTGTTCACATCTTTCGCGGGCAAAGTAAGAACCATCCCACAATTGAGTTTAGGTCACAATACATCACTTCCTATATCAGGTAAACAAACAGTTAACTATATAATGGCTGGAATGTACATAGCTTGTATTCCAACAGCCTGCTCCGGCTGCAACGCCACTGAGGATGTTCTCTGCAGCTGAGAACGAAACATCTGGAAGGAAAACTTTCTCCAGTAGAACACGGCACTTGAGCCCGAAAGATTCTACAAACCCTAATGACCGTCTACTCTGTTTTAGAAATGGAACTAATTCTGATTTGCAGGTATGCCTTGGGTGTAGACGGAAGAGCCACATAGAATAAACGTCAGATGTTTGAGAGCCACAAGACTTGAGCATCAGATGTCTGAGAGACACAAGACATGAACATCAGATGTTTGAGAGCCACAAGACAGAGAGGACGGGAGAGAGAGAGAGAGATTAAAAGAAAGCAACTTTAACTTTGAATGCATTCTTCAAGCCATCAACTGGTTTGGATTGAAAAGTGATTTAAAGAGAAACAAATGCCTTCTCCAAGGTGGCTGATGGGGTGGCAAGGGCTTCAAGAGCCACACAATATGTGTGAAAGAGCCACATGTGGCTCCTGAGCCACAGTTTGGCCACCCCTGGTGTAGACCGTCAGAAAGGAAACTGTCATGCCCGGAATCCAAACACTCGCATGCGCTTCCATTCAGTAAAATGGTCAGTGAACGATCTCTCAATCTGCTGTGCAACCACAAAACTAAGTACTCGGCAGAAAAAGCCACCTCCTTTGAGCTCACCAGAGCAGAATGTTGCCCCCCCCCCTCGTTCCTGCGGGGAAACTCTGGGTGCTGAGGAAGGCAGAAAATGCCTCCGTTTCATTGGGAAAAAAAGATACTGCTTTGCTGTTCTAACCAGTTCCCTGCAGGAGGGGAAACACGTTACACACGCACACACACAAACTCGGTTTGTTAAATATTTAATCCAACTCACGCTCAGCTCTTTGAGCTGCATCTTTGTGCCCCAAGAAAATGCTACAGGCTGTCCAGAACTCAAAGACCCCTCTCCTTCCTTGGAGGTTTTTAAGCTAGATGGCCCTCTGATAGCAATGTGGATCCTGTGAATTTAGGGGGAGCGGAATTTTTGAATTTCCTGCATTGTACACGGGGTTGGACTAGATGACCCTGGAGGTCTCCTCCAACTCTATGATTCCATGGAAAATCAGACCCACTGGCAGAGAAATCAGGAAGGTCCTCCCACTTCTGCCTCAAAGTATGGGTATTCTGAAAATGAGAAGATCATGCACTCGTTAGCAGATATAGATGAATTTGTATCCTGTAGAGTTGCTCTTTTTGCTTCTGCTGCTAAGAAGTTCAGAGCCAGGGCAGGTCTCATAAGGGTTAACCTGCAGACCAGTTTATCTTATTCCTGTCTTATTGTCTCATTTTATCATTTTATTCTTGTGACGGCAGTTCTAGTTTTATGGTATTTTATTGTCATTTTTTTGCAGTACTTGAAAGTTTTGCAATCTTGTTATGGCCAATGGCTAATACAATAAAATGTGACTTTGACTGAGTGGGAACTTGTGGGAAGGTGTTTTGAGATGGTCTTCTGTGGAGATTGCGGGGGGGGTGGGGGGGGTGGAATGCCTCAGACTCAAAGGGCAAGAGACAAGGCTCATCCTTTGAAATTGGGAGGAATATTTTGGCTTGATGCAACAAGAAGAGCATCTGCACACTGTGAGAAATGATCAGGGGAACGTGGTGAGCCCAGAGGCCTAAACAGGGACGCCTTGTGACTGCGCTTAATGCTGCAGGGACCTGCTGAACTCCGAGTCCCCCCTACAGCCAGCAGACACTAAGCAATTCATGCCACAGGTCACGAAAATGTACTTAAATTGGCGCCAATTAACACTGCCCCCCTACACAGAGTTCCACGTGGCTCTGCAGTGTTGCTGGGGTGTATCTGGGCAGCAGCTTTTTGCTGGGCTCCAAGACACACAACTGGAAACACAAGTGCCACGGACACCACAGCACTCAGCGTCAGAAGACGCATGTTGTGAAGAATACACTGCTGTTATGCCGATAAAGGTTTCTGAAACTGGGATTGGATTGGAATACACTGCTGCTCCATCTCAGACTGGCACCCAATCTCCAAAGCCTTGAGAAAAATGCACCACTGGAGCCTCTGCCAGCGGCTCACAATCTTCTATATCTTCTCCCCTCACAACAGACAACCTGTGAGGTGGGTGGGGCTGAGAGAGCTCTTCCAGAAGCTACCCTTTCAAGGACAACTCCTGCAAGAGCTATGACTGACCCGAGGCCATTCCAGCAGCTGCAAGTGGAGGAGTGGGGAATCAAACCCAGTGCTCCCAGAGAAGAGTCCACACATTTAACCACTACACCAAACTGGAGAGCCAGTTTGGTGCAGTGGGTAAGTGCGTGGACTCTTCTCTGGGAGCACTGGGTTTGATTCCCCACTCCTCCACTTGCAGCTGCTGGAATGGCCTTGGGTCAGCCAAAGCTCTCTTATCTGGAAGAACCGGGTTGGATTCCCCACTCCTCCACTTGCACCTGCTGGAATGGCCTTGGGTCAGCCAGAGCTCTCTTATCTGGAAGAACCGGGTTGGATTCCCCACTCCTCCACTTGCACCTGCTAGAATGGCCTTGGGTCAGCCAGAGCTCTCTTATCTGGGAGAACCGGGTTTGATTCCCCACTCCTCCACTTGCAGCTGCTGGAATGGCCTTGGGTCAGCCAAAGCTCTCTTATCTGGAAGAACCGGGTTGGATTCCCCACTCCTCCACTTGCACCTGCTGGAATGGCCTTGGGTCAGCCAGAGCTCTCTTATCTGGGAGAACCGGGTTTGATTCCCCATTCCTCCACTTGCAGCTGCTGGAATGGTCTTGGGTCAGCCAAAGCTCTCTTATCTGGAAGAACCGGGTTGGATTCCCAACTCCTCCACTTGCACCTGCTAGAATGGCCTTGGGTCAGCCATAGCTCTCATAGGAGATATCCTTGAAAGGGCAGCTGCTGTGAGAGCCCTCTCCAGCCCCACCCACCTCACAGGGTGTCTGTTGTGGGGGAGGAAGGTAAAGGCGATTGTGAGCTGCTCTGAGACTCTTCAGAGTGAAGGGCGGGATATAAATCCAACATCTTCTTCTCTGTGTACCCATTAAACAATTAATTATTAAAATGCTTTACCCAATCCTTTCTTTAGTTTCTAAATTTTTATATTACCTCTCGGTGGAAATACCGAACATTCATATAATGTGTTAATTTCCACAATTCAAGCCACATTAGAAAATCCAAAGTATCTGTCCAGTACTAAAGCCCGACCCACAATATCCGCCAGGTGGTGGCTGCAGATCTTCAGGCGACAGAGATCAGCTCACCTGTTTCAGTTTATTTCAATTTATATCCCGCCCTTCCAACCGAAGCGGCTCAGGGCGGCTTCGGAGAAAAGGGCTACTTTGGAAGGTAGACTCTATGGCAGCAAACCCAACTGGAGTCCCTCCCCTTCCCAAACTCCGCTCTGCAGACCTCCAGGGTATTTCCCAACCTGGATCTCGAGGCTTTACTTACAATCAACGTTCCCTCTAAGCTGCAGAGTCCTGTGAGCAAAAATTCTACTTTTTGAGCTACTGGCATTAAAGTTGCGAACTCCTGCATAAGTTATCGTGCTCTGGGGTCATCCTTCCTGAGCTAAGACAGAAACGTGTGAGCTGGAGGCTAAAAATCTGTGAGGTAGCTCACACTAACTTAGCTTAGAGGGAACACTGCTTACAATGCATGGTATACCAGAGTTTACCCTCTGAAGGTACCTTCCTCTAGGGCAGGGGTGTCAAAGTCATTTGTTATGAGGGCTGGATCTGACATAAATGAGACCTTGTTGGGCCGGGCCGGGCCATGAGTGTACCTATTTAAGATTAGGTAGCAGAGATATAAACTTGTTAAAGGACACAGACAAATACGACTAAAGATTTTTTTTAAAAAACCCTTAAAATAAAACATGCTTTAAAACATTAGCACTTGTTGGTCTTAAAAGTCTTTCTTTGTATTTCTCTCATGGGATCCAGGGAACTGGGCAAAGGAAGCTCTGGCTCTTTCCCTCCCTCCCCAGGGAACCAAGAAGGGGAAGAGCCTCAGCCGATGGAGAAAATCTAGATTTTGCTCTGTAGCTCCTGTGTGATTGAGCAAGCCTGGCAAAGCAAGCTGAGATGCGGAAGGAAGCAAGAGAGAGGGAGAAGGAAACAGACAAGAGTCAGTTGCTCAGGGGCCTGATTCAGCCCCCAGACTGCATGCTTGACACCCCTGTTCTAGGGGAACTGATCTCTGGGGGTGAGTTGTAACTCTGAGAGAACTCAACGCCGCACCTGGAGGTTGGCAACCCCAAGCTTCTCTGCTAGCCACAAGGCAGTGATGTGCAGAAACCATCTGCCTGCATTGGGAGCTGTAAGGAAGTCCCCTTCCATTAAATGTGGCAGCCAGAATGTAGGGATTGGGGAACGAGCCAACCCTAGTTTCTCTCTTGAATGCAGCCCAGTCCTCGTGGACACCCAAAGCTGCCTTAGAGTGGCCCAGTGATGCAAGGCCAGCCCTCTCTGGAGAGCCAGTTTGGTGTAGTGGTTAAGTGCGCAGACTCTTATCTGGGAGAACCGGGTTTGATTCCCCACTCCTCCACTGCTGGAATGGCCTTGCGTTAGTCATAGCTCTGGCAGAGGTTGTCCTTGAAAGGGTGGTTGAAAGAGTCAGTTTGGTGTAGTGGTGAAGTGTGTGGATTCTTATCTGGGAGAACCGGGTTTGATTCCCCCCTTCTCCACTTGCAGATGCTGGAATGGCTTTGGGTCAGCCATAGCTCTGGCAGAGGTTGTCCTTGAAAGGGCAGCTGCTGTGAGAGCCCTCTCCAGCCCCACCCACCTCACAGGGTGTCTTTTGTTGGGGAGGAAGATAAAGGAGATTGTGAGCTGCTCTGAGACTCTTCGGAGTGGAGGGCGGGATATAAATCCAATATCCTTCTTCTTCTTCTGAGCCTTTTCACGGCAGAGAACAGGGATTGGCCCCTGAGACTTCTACATCCTCTCAAATGAGTTTTGGCCCTTTGCAAGTTGCCTGTTGCACTCCCCTATTTCTTGCGCTCTCTGCAAAGGCCTGTTGCACAAAAGCCACACTCTCTCCAGAAATGTGGCACTCTGAACAGCTGCAAAAATAACAAACCCATTTTATCTGCTGACAGCGCTCCGTTGTCAAGGCCTAGAGTTTAACGCTCACATCTAAGTGAGCATTTCTTTCTTTCTTTCTTTCCTTTTTAAGGGGAGGGGGAGAGCCGTGGTGGTGGGGGACATTAAAATAAATAGACAGACAATACCCGCTATGCTCCAAGAGTTTGCAGGCTACTGCCAGCTGGGAAGCTACAGCCTATGAAATATGCATCACAGTGAACAAAGCCGAGTCGAAATATCCAGGGTTTGGGGGTGGGAGGCAAGTAACCCTTTCCTGCATGCGATGCTGTCAAGGTGAGGGCATGAAGGCATCGGCAGAGGCTAAAGGGTGCCACCTGTACCAAAGCAAAGAGACATAAGATGGCAGGGAAATGACATTGCTATGAAATAGGCGTTGGGAGTTAAATGGAGCTCTGCGAATGGATCGGGATTGAGGAGGCACAAGTATGTAAGCAGAGCCCTGGATGGATCAGGCCAGTGGTCCATCAAATCCAGCATCCTGCCGCACACCTTGGCCAACCAGTTCCTCTGGAGGGCCAACAACAAGGCCCAGAGGCTGAGGCCTTCCCCAGAGGTTGTCTCCTGGCACTGGGATGCAGACGTTTAGTGCCTCTGAACATGGAGGTTCCCCTCCGTCACCAGGGCTAGTAGCCAGCCAATGACAGGCTTCTCCTCCACGCATCTATCTAATCCCCTTTCAAAGCTGTCTCTGATTGTGGCCCTCACTACACCCTCTGGCAAAGAATCCCACATTTTCATCTTGAAGAAGTTTCCGGCTCAACATTAGGAAGAACTTCCTGACAGTCAGAGCAGTTCCTCAGTGGAAGAGGCTTCCTCCTTGGGAGGTGGTGGGCTCTCCTTCCTTGGAGGTTTTGAAACAGAGGCTAGATGGCCATCTGACAGCGATAAGGATCCTGTGAATTTAGGGGGAGTTGTTTGTGAGTTTCCTGCATTGTGCAGGGGGTTGGACTTGATGATCCTGGAGGTCCCTTCCAGCTCTAAGATTCTGTTAGGAAGAACTTCCTGACCGTTAGAGTGGTTCCTCAGTGGAACAGGCTTCCTCCTCGGGAGGTGGTGGGCTCTCCTTCCTTGGAGGTTTTGAAACAGAGGCTAGAGGGCCACCTGACAGCAATGAAGATCCTGGAACTTAGGGGGAGGGGTTTCTGAAGTTCCTGCATTGTTGCACTAGATGACCCTGGGGGATCCCTTCCAACTCTATGATTCTATAAGTATTTCCCTTTGTCCATCCTGAATCTAGAGCCCAGTAGAATCTAGAGCCAGTTTGGTGTAGTGGTGAAGTGTACGGACTCTTATCTGAGAGAACCGGGTTTGATTCCCTCCTCCTCCACTTGCAGCTGCTGGAATGGCCTTGGGTCAGCTATAGCTCTCACAAGAGATGTCCTTGAAAGGGCAGCTTCTGGGAGAGCTCTCTCAGCCCCACCCACCTCACAGGTCATCTGTTGTGGGGGAGGAAGGTAAAGGAGCTTGTAAGCCACTATGAGTCTATTTCAGAGAGGAGGGCAGGGTATAAATCTACAGTCTTCTTCTTTGGTCTTCTAGCAGCTCCTTAGGGGTGAAGTTCTCCAAGCAACTCCTACAGCCAGCTGTGGGCACAACACACAACAGCTCAACTAGTCTGGTTGGGCAAATGCTCCTCAGCCATCCACAGGGATACCCACCTTTGCTTCCTAGCTGGAGGAGGGAAGATGCTGAGAGGGGGTGTTGTAAGCAAGGAGCACCAAACTTGGAAGGGATTTGCTCACTCCCTGGTTCTGCCGCCCCACTCCCTCCTAAACATTTCAGTCGGCGGCACTCATCCCTTAGCGGCAGAAAGGTTAGAAATAGTCACAGTGCTTCTGTGCACAGTGCAGCCAGTTTGGTGTGGGGGTTAAGAGCAGAAGACTCCAACCCAGTGTTCCCTTTAAGCTGAGTTAGTGTGAGCTAGCTCACAGATTTTTAGCCTCCAGCTCACAGATTTTTGTCTTCGCTCAGGAAGAAATGACCCCAGAGCACACTAATTCATGCAGTAGCTCACAACTTTAATGCCAGCAGCTCAAAAAGTAGAATTTTTGCTCACAAGACTCTGCAGCTTAAAGAGAACATTGCAACCAGGCTTGACTCTCCACTCCTCCTCCACATGCAGCCAGCTGGGTGACCTTCGGTCAGCCACAGTCCTTGCAGAGCTTGCAGGGTGTCCGTTGTGGGGAGAGGAAGGGAAAGGAGATTGTAAGCTGCTCTGAGACTCCAAGTGAAGGGCAGGGTAGAAATCCAGCTCTTCTCCTCCTCTGGGCCCCACGCCTTTAGGGGTCCCAGGCCAACTTCCCCCTGCCCAGGTTTGCTAGCAGCTCTCCCAGCCTGCATGGACAGCCAGCAACTGAGCTGCTCTTTGCCCAGCTTGCCTGCTGCAGCATCAGAACAAAGTCTGAGTCCAGGGGCAACTTTAGGATGAACGACGTTTTATTCAAGGCATAAGCTTTCACCTTGAATAAAACTTCATTGGTCTTAAAGGTGCCAAAGGACTCAAACTGGCCAGACCTTGAATTCAGCAGGAGCTCATAGGAGTGCAGCTCCTGAACCTTTCTGACAGCCCCCGCTCCTCCTTCCCACCTACCTACCTTGTCCACTGAATAGGAGGTGCAGCTGCATAACAAACGCTGGATTAGGAGAGCGGGCAGCCAGTCAGTCACCAGGGGCTTTGCCACGCCCCCAGCAGCCCTCATGAACCTCTGGAAAAGCCCACAGCACCCTTCCTCCTCTTCTTATATGATTCTGGGCTGTGGGTGGCTTGCTGGTCTTTTGACTGTGGGGGAGGGGCAGCCAAGGAGAGCCCCAGGCAAGCGAGGCCTGCTCGGGCTGGTTGGATCACCCAGGACTGTCCTTTCTTGCATCAGGTTGCTGTTGGTTGGTTGGTTGGGGGCAGCATATGCAAATGAATTATGCTAATGAGCTCCACCACCTACTTTCCTACAAAACAGCCCCTATAAAAGGCCATTCTTCATTTTCACACACTGCTCGCACCGACACAATGGATCCTGGTGAGGCGAAACTTTCCGCTTTATTTAACCCATACGAATGTATTATCTATTCTATTGCACAGCAGTAATTTCTTACTTTATGCATACAATGAAGACCCTGATTACCAGAAAAGCATGACTTGGTAGCGATGGCAAAGCCTCAACTGGCCTTGTCACTTCCCTCTCTGGTTTCTTAAGGGCAAAAGTGCAGGACACCGGCGGAGCCGCTGAAGCCAAAACGGAAGCTGCAGACAGTGCCGAGGAGGTTCACGGAGAGGTTCCAGCACTCTCTAATGAAGCAAAGTGGGAGAAGGGACGGCAAGCGCCAGCAAACTTCCCGCTAAGGAGATTATTGATCTTTGGCAGCGCCAGAAACCAGCTTTGCAAATTACATCCGCCCTCTGGCTCCACTCTCACCCAGCGGCTCTCTGGCTGCCGAGTGCAGCTTTCTAAGGCACGCAGGAGAAGTGACAGCTTGGTTTTCGCCTGGCGGATTACGGTTTTGCTCTGGGGTTTTTCCTTCCAAGTTGTAAGGGGGCCTATCATCCATCTAAGTTGCACAGAGGAACATTAGGAACAAAAGGATCTGAAGAAATTAGAATGCATCTGACCATGAATGGGGTGTTTAAACACTCTAGAGGGGGGGGAAGAAGAAGAAGATGATGATATTGGAGTTATACCCCGCCCTTCACTCTGAATCTCAGAGTCTCAGAGTGGCTCACAATCTCCTTTACCTTCCTCCCTCACAACAGACACCCTGTGAGGTGGGTGGGGCTGAGAGGGCTCTCACAGCAGCTGCCTTTTCAAGGACAACCTCTGCCAGAGCTGTGGCTGACCCAAGGCCGTTGCAGCAGCTGCAAGTGGAGGAGTGGGGAATCAAACTCGGTTCTCCTAGATAAGAGAGCTCTGGCTGACCCAAGGCCATTCCAGCAGGAGAAAACAGAGGCTTTGCTCTGTGGCTCCTGTGCGATTAACAAGCCTTGCAAAGCAAGCTGTGATGCAGAAGGAAGGAAGAGAGAGGGAGAAGGAAGCAAATCACAGGCAGTTGCTTGGGGATCTGATAGGAGCCCTCCGGGGGCCTGATTTGGCCCCCGGGCTGCATGTTTGACACCCTTGCACTACACTACGCTGGTGCTTCCTCAGTCTCCTTGGCCCAGGCCCAGCCTTTCAGCCTTCGTGCCTCCCGCTCTGTCCAACGGAAATCATTTGTTTAAAGAAAGATGTGCCGGACATCGGTACAGCCAGCTGTCAATCCAAGTTGGCTTTTAAAAGCCTGGATTGTTTAAAATGAATTTTGCTTGATTTTCCACTTTGGGTTTTATCTGGAAAAAAGCCCCTCAGTCTGACTTTGCAAAGCAAAGAGGGGCAGAGATTTTGCAAAGTAAAGAAGGGTTCTGGTTGATATGGAGAATGGAAAGCTCTCCTGCCGAAGAATCAGCCTCTTTGAGACCCAGCGCACTCATCCCTTCTAAACACAGGAGGACGGAACGGAGGGGTCTCAGCCAAAGGGATACCCAAAGGCAGGCCTGCCCTTTGCTTGCCCTGTTCTACCAGGGAGCAAAGGTGGGAGAATGAGCAGCCACTTGAAGGCAGATGGGTCGAGGCCCTCCCCACACCAGAGGACCCAGAGATGCCTAAGAAGAGTTCATGAAAAGGCCAGACGAAGACTTTGCAGAGACAGCAGCCAGGACTCTCGCAAAGAGGACCACCGGACCAATTCTCCGGGGGCAGACAGCACCCTCTCCCCTGTACATGGATGAAGAGGGGGAGCTCAGAAAGCCTCCTGGGAAAACCTACCAGGAAATCAGCAAGAGCCCTGAAGCCCAGCCCAGCCGTGGGGAAAATAACAGCCTGGATGATGGTAAACAAGTAGAAGCTTAATCCTGACACGAGAGAGGTTCTCTGGGTTAGTGGGAAGGCAGACCAGGGACTGCAGATCTCCCGTCTTGGACGGGGTCATTCTCCCCTCAAGAAGCCTGACACAGCAGTCACCTTAGAAGACCGTCAGAAATATACAACCAACACTCTGTGTACCAAAAATTCAATAGAAATGTATTTAAATGCCACTAAATCCCCAAATCAGACGAGCCCCGTGGGGCAGAGTGGCAAAGCTGTAGTACTGCAGTTATAAGCTCTGCTCTGAGTTCAATCGCAGCGGAAGCTGGGTTCAGGTAGCCGGCTCGAGGTTGACTCAGTCTTCCATCCTTCTGAGGTTGGTAAAATGAATACCCAGCTTGCTGGGGGGGAAGTGTAGATGACTGGGGAAGGCAATGGCAAACTACCCCGTAAAAAGTCTGCTGTGAAAACATCGTGATGCAACATCACCCCAGAGTTGGAAATGACTGGTGCTTGCACAAGGGACTACCTTTTTTAATGCCCAAATATAACAACAATAGTCACCATGTATCATCATAGAACATAATAATGGAAAAAATACAAAAGGAAACCATGTCAGTTGCTCGTCACAGCTACTGTCCACATAAGGCAAAAATGCCAAAGTCTCATGTTTTCTTGCAGATAGTCCAACAACAGGCCGGTCCAGTTATGGAAACCTTCTCGGATACAAAATCCTTCTTCTCGGGGCCATTTATATTATTAGCAAAATTCAATTGGTCCAGTAGTGCCAGAATTCACTGCAACGATCCTCTATATTGATCCAGGCTTCCTCCAATCTTTATGCATAGTCCACAAGACGCTGCTGTTATTTACCTTCCATATCAGCATTGAGGACTATCTGCAAGGATACTTGGGAATTTAGTGGCATTTAAATACATTTCTATTGAATTTTTGGTACACAGAGAGTTGGTTGTGTATTTCTGAAGCTCTTCTTCCTCCATGGTCCCGATACTACTGTGACCTTAGAAAACCAGGTAGCTCAGAGTGCTTCCATCCACCTACAGCTGGTGTGTCAACAGGGCCCATTCCTGATCGGGCTCAGAACATCGGGCCATTCAACTAGGAACTGTCAGTGTTGACTGCCTGACAGCTGCTCTCCAAAGTCTCGGGCAGAAGAAGGCCTTTCCCCAGCAACTGCTCTCTGAGCTCCTTCAACTGGACATGCTGCCAGGGATTGACCTTTGGCACCCACAGCAGGTACTCTGCTACCAATCACATGATTTGTTTGGGAACGCAAACACGTGATTCAGAAAATCAACCTGGAGCTGCCTGGCCAGCTTGGCCTAGGTCTTCATCATCACAGCTGGTGGAGCAAAACCCCAAATGCCTTGACACTTCCCCTGCATGCCTTGGCCCAGCCGTCCGCCGTGGTACCTTGGTGCCATGCTCATCACCTTCAGCGTGGACGGTGGAGGTGGGGCCATCCCGCTGTGAGCTCTCCGTGGCAATGCGCACCTTCACCCCCGGCAGTGGAGTCCCTACCGAACCTGGAAGAAAGGAGGCAAGAGGAAAGCTGAAGAAGAAGAAGAAGATATTGGATTTTTATCCCGCCCTATACTCTGAATCTCAAGAGTCTCCGAGCGGTCACGATGTCCTTTACCTCGTCCCCAAAACAACAGACACCCTGTGAGGTGGGTGGGGCTGAGAGGGCTCTCACAGCAGCTGTCCTTTCAAGGACAACTCCTACAAGAGCTCTGGCTGACCCAAGGTCACTCCAGCAGGTGCAAGCGGAGGAGTGGGGAATCAAACCTGGTTCTCCCAGATAATAGTCCACGCGCTTAACCACTACACCAAACTGGCTCTCAGGAGACAGACATCCTGTCAGGCAGGTGGGGCTGAGAGAGCTCTCACAGAAGCTGCCCTTTCAAGGACAACTCTGTGAGAGCTCTGGCTGACCCAAGGCCATTCCAGCAGGTGCAAGTGGAGGAGTGGGGAATCAAACCCAGTTCTCCCAGAGAAGAGTCCGTGCACTTAACCACCACACTAAACAGGCTCTCAGACACCCTGTGAGGCGGGAGGGGCTGAGAGAGTTCTTCCAGAAGCTGCCCTTTCAAGGACAACTCCTGTGAGAGCTCTGGCTGACCCAAGGCCCTTCCAGCAGGTGCAAGTGGAGAAGTGGGGAATCAAACCCAGTTCTCCCAGATAAGAATCTGCACACTTCACCACTACACCATAGCTGACCAAAGGTGGAGCCGGTGCTATGGATGAAGAATTTGGACTTCCTCTGTGGGATGCTGCATTGCTCCACAAAACAAGTCCTAAGGGAGACTGAGAAGGAAGCCATGTTGGTTTGCAGTAGAACAGCTGCAGGAACACTTCAAAAGGGATGAAGGGAGTTTTGATCCTCAAAGCTTCTACCCAAAAGGTCCTAAGATGGAATTCAACTTTCTATAATAGTTAAAACCACGCTTTTCACAAGTAAAAGAAACTGCATGACTTATTTTTTCGAATTTATATCACCACCTTGTTATAAACACAATTAACTTATCATGGACTTTGGGGCAAGGCACAGAATATACTCCCAGCCCCTGAGAGAGGGTTGCCAGTTCCGGATAGGGAAATATCTGGAGTTTGGGGAAGGGCAGGGTTTGGGAAACAGGGGGACGGACCTCTGCAGGAGAGTCAATGAAATTGCTGAGCAGTTAGAACAGATAAAAGGAAGTCTTTCTTCGCCCAAAGGGTGATTAACATGTGGAATTCACTGCCACAGGAGGTGGTGGCGGCTGCAAGCATAGCCAGCTTCAAGAGAGGATTGGAGAAACATTTGGAGCAGAAGTCCATCAGTGGCTATTAGCCGCAGGGTATTGATGGAACTCTCTGTCTGGGGCAGTGATGCTCTGTATTCTGGGTGCTTGGGGGCGGGGCAGTGGGAGGGCTTCTATTGCCCTGGCCCCACTGATGGACCTCCTGATGGCACCTGGGGTTTTTTTGGCCACTGTGTGACACAGAGTGTTGGACTGGAGGGGCCATTGGCCTGATCCAACATGGCTTCTCTTATGTTCTTATGTCTGGGGCAAGTGATGCTCTGTATTCTTGGTGCTTAGGGGGGTCACAGTGGGAGGGCTTCTAGTGCCCTGGCCCCACTGATGGACCTCCTGATGGCACCTGGGGTTTTTTTTGGCCACTGTGTGACACAGAGTGTTGGACTGGAGGGGCCATTGGCCTGATCCAACAGGGCTTCTCTTATGTCCTAATGTCTGGGCCAGTGATTATCTGTATTCTGGGTGCTTGGGGGGGGCAGCAGTGGGAGGGCCTCTAATGTCCTGGCCCCACTGATGGACCTCCTGATGTCACCTGTTTTTTGGGCCACTGTGTGACACAGAGTGTTGGACTGGATGGGCCATTGGCCTGATCCAACATGGCTTCTCTTATGTTCTCATGTCTGGGACAGTGATGCTCTGTATTCTTGGTGCTTGGGGGGTGGGGAACAGTGGGAGGGCTTCTATTGCCCAGGCCCCACTGGTGGGCCTCCTGATGGCACCTGGGGTTTTTTTGGCCACTGTGTGACACGGAGTGTTGGACTGGATGGGGCGTTGGCATGATCCAACATGGCTTCTCTTATGTTCTTTTGTCTGGGGCAGTGATGCTCTGTATTCTTGATGCCTGGTGGGGGGACAACAGTGAGAAAGTTTCCAGTGTCCTGGCCCCACTGATGGACCTCCTGACGTCACCTGGTTTTTTGGCCACTGTGTGACACGGAGTGTTGGACTGGATGGGCCGTTGGCATGATCCAACATGGCTTCTCTTATGTTCTTAATCCATTCTGCCTCCACCTAAGTTTTGTTCTTTGAAAAAATAACCCCATACATGTATTTTTGAAATGAGGACAGAAAAGAGGTGCTCTCTAAGGGAAATGCAAGAACTTGAGGGCATCCCTTGAAGCTGAAGGGCAGTAGGTTAAAGACAGAAAAAGGGGAATACTACTTTACAAAGAGAGTGATTCAAATGTGGGAGTCGCTGCCAGAGGACGTAGTGACGGCCACAGGAATAAACAACTTTCAAAGGGGATTAGAGAGATTCTCTGTTGACCCAGTGCAACACCCACTTCCGAGAGAGAAACAACGTCTTGTGCTCCCTCCAGAGCAGGCCCGGTGCATGAGGGTCTGTTGCCAAAGGCAGAACCCCAACGTGCCCCACCCCGGGGAAAAAGTTTGCCCGCATAAAGCATGTGCATGCGGCATGATGACGTCACCCAAAGGTGACATCATCACGTCGGGCGCTTAAGTGTTTCCCCTGCCCAGCACTCTCCAAATTTGGGAGGCACTGAGGATGGGAAGTGCTCTTCTTTCTGGGCATTGAGGGGCCTCAGCACCCACTCAGAGGCTCCGGGATGTGTGAGCAGGGAGGGGGTGCCTGCCCTCACCCCTGCTGGGAGCTGGCGTCCTAGGTCGCCGACTCCCATGTGCCGGCCCTGCTCCTGAGTGAACTGTATGCCTGTGCATGCTTCCCATGGTGCCATGTCTTCAGATAAAAGGTAAAGGTAAAGGTAGTCCCCTGTGCAAGCACCAGTCGTTTCCAACTCTGGGGTGATGTTGCTTTCACAACGTTTTCACAGCAGACTTTTTACGGGGTGGTTTGCCATTGCCTTCACCAGTCATCAACACTTTCCTCCCCAGCAAGCGGGCACTCATTTTACTGACCGAGGATAGAAGCCTGAGTCAACCTCAAGCTGGCTACCTGAAAACCCAGCTTCCGCCGGGGATCGAACTCAGGTCGTGAGCAGAGCTTAGGACTGCAGAACTGCAGCTTTAACACTCTGCCCCGCGGGGCTCTTAGAGTCCTTAAATGACTCTGCATTTGCTCAGCAGCAACCATACAACAGATGGGGGGTGGGGGAGTATTCAAACCAATGCTCCAGAAAGCAAAGAATTCAGTGTGAACTAGTGACGCTGAGATTATATTACTGCGGGGGGCTAGCCTTGAGAAGTGCTCAGAAAACCACAGTTGGTTCAAAATGCCCCTGCTCGGTTACTTACTGGGACTGGCTGCTAAAAAGGTCAAGGTAGTCCCCTGTGCAAGCACCAGTCGTTTTCACGGCAGACTTTTTACGGGGTGGTTTGTCATTGCCTTCTCCAGTCATCTACACTTTCCCTCCAGCAAGCTGGGGACTCATTTGACCGATGGAAGGATGGAAGGCTGGGTCAACCTGGAGCTGGCTACCTGAACCAGCTTTTGCTGAGATCGAACTCCGGTTGTGAGCAGAGGGCTCCAACTGCAGTACTGCAGCTTTACCACTCTGCACCACGGGGCTCACTCTTCAGATAACCACAGGTAATCTTTGAAGGTACAACATTCCTTTGCTTATTACAAGGAGAAGGAAGACCTGCACCCAGGTTTCTCAATGCTCCACACCCTAGCACACACAAACACACACACACACAAAAACCCCCTCAAACAGAAGCCTCCCCCCCAATTCGGTCCCCATATTGCCAAAATAAACCCCACATCTAACAGCAGCCCCTGCTGGGAAGCGACTTGTCACACTTCCTCCACAAAGGGTCTCTCTCTCTCTCTCTCCCCACCCCCCTCGCCCCCTTCAACCAAAACTGACAGAAAGCAGAGGTCTATAAAAGGCTGGGAAATGCTGACAACGTTAATTATAGCGAGCAGCAGCACGACAGCGCAATTAAAGTCTTCCCGCGAAGACAATGCCTTGTAGTCCTCGGGCCTCAGTGACATTTCAGAACAAAGTCTGCGGTGCGGCTAACGGGGTCCCCGATTTGGCTCCCCAGCAAGTGGCACCAGCAAAGCTTTTGGGAGGGGGAGAGGAGAAGGGGTGGGTGGAAGACTAAAGCCTAAGAATTTTTTTCTTTTTAAACCCCCACCATCTTGGTAGCTTCTTGTCCCTGGACAGCATTGCTACAGAACTGCAGGGTGGGAACGGCTGTCTCTTTCCCTTTCGGTTTGAGAGCTCCTGGCCACTTGGCGTGGTGCCCACCCGGCCGAAGCCGGCTCAAGACAGGCAGCCGTCGGGAGAAGGAAGCAACCCTATTAGTCTTCCTCCTCCTCCTCCTCCGGCTTCCCCCTCTGTTTAAGTTAGATGTCAGTTCTTCCCTGATAAATTTAATTGGCCCTGCGGTCTGTGTCCTTTAGTATCAGGGGACCGCGGAGGCTGTTCTGCCTGGTGGGTCCTGGGAGAATTGAAACAGGCCAACGATAAGGCTCTCCGCACTCTCCCTGTCAACAGTCTATGGAGTCCCCGCTGCAGGAGCTATTAGCCGCCTCTGATCTAAACCTCCAATTAGAGTGGTGATTAGGCCCAGTGAGGCATTCGCTGGCCATGAATTATTCATCTCCCTTCACAGTAACAACACCGGGGGGATTCAAGAGAGAGGGGGGGGGAGAGAGACAGAGAGCGCTGTGGAAAACAGAAGCATTTTAAGCAGGGTTTTGGCCATGTATGAGCACAACGCTTTCATTGCCTCTCCTTTCAAGCCCACATCTCACCTGTACCTTCAGATCTCGGCACCTGGAGAGCTGCAGTGTCAGGGACTTTGCCGGTGACAGAAAACAGGCCCTCTTGCATGTCATGGGGGGGGGGGCAGGGGGGGAGCAAAGGCAGCAAAAGAAGAAAAATGTTTTGCTCGTGATTGAGCAAATTGGGATGGGGGCAGGGGGAGGAATCTCCGGAATGTCCATTTGCAAGCGTGAACGGGCAGCTGAAGGTTTGTATTCTGGCCATGGACACTCCGCTGCCATTCCAGCAGAGGGGGTGAGAGTGGGGGACACATTCCTTTGCATGACCAGCCCGACTGCTCCCCCTGGAATGGAGGAGGCTTCCTGGACACAGGTAGACAGGCATCCAACTTGCCGGACAGGCTGAAGGAAGGGGGAGAGCAGCAGGCTTCCCAAAGGGAGAAGCAAGCGACTGTCTGGATTCTGTGCCAATTGCAAGCCTCCCCAAGAACTGGCGTTATGCTGGGCCCTCTCGTTCTGCCGGCTGGCTCCACACCCTGCCGCGCCAGCTGTCTGGGCCTGACGCTTTTGGTTGTTCTAATTATTCTCTTTTGTCTGCCTCGTGTCAGTCTCAGCATCCCCTTTCTGTTTCATCCTCACACACGCACCCCAGCCTCTTGGCACACGTCCTGATGAACACCAGGCAGCCCAAGGGGGCCCTGCCCCTGGAAGTGATCGGAGGTTGCCATGGCTGCTGATCCCAGACACACTCAGCCAGCAGAGGGGCAACGGAAAGGTTCAGGCCATCTCCCAGGGATGGTCCTGAAGAACTCCGACTGCATGCGGCCCAAGGGGTTTGCCACAGCAAGGTGTTTGGGAGATCCAGGTTCGAATCCCCACTCTGCCGCTGAAGCTTGCTGGATGAGCCTGGGCCAGTCACACCCTCTCTGCCTGACCTACCCCGCAGGAGCAGGGCTTTTTTTGAGCAGGAATGCAGTTCTGGGTGGCTTGGCATCAGGGTGTGTGGCCTAATATGCAAATGAGTTCCTGCTGGGCTTTTCCTACAAAAACACCCTGTGTGAAACAATGGAGCCATCAGGGGGTGTGGCCTAATAGGCAAACGGGTTCCTGCTGGGCTTTTTCTAAAAAAAAAAAGTCCTATGTGAAACAATGGTGGTGTCAGAGGTGCGGCCTAATATGCAAATGAGTTCCTGCTGGGCTTTTCCTAGAAAAACACCCTGTGTGAAACAATGGTGCCGTCAGGGGGTGTGGCCTAATATGCAAACAAGTTCTTGCTGGGCTTTTTCTACAAAAACATGGTGTGAAAGAATGGTGGTGTCTGGGGGTGTGGCCTAATATGCAAATGAGTTCCTGCTGGGCCTTTTCTATTTAAAAGAGCCCAGCGCAGGGGTGTTACGAGGATGATGTCAGGGGCCTTGGGTGTCCTTTAGGAAGAAAGGCAGGATATAAATAAAGTAAATTAATAAACAAAGTTCTAACAGCCTGTGAAAAAAGTTCTGGTGTTCTCTGCCTCTTCTGCTCCGTCAGAGAACAAAGCTTTGGTCAGCGCAGTCCTGATTTGTGCCCAGTTGTGCTGCTGGCTACACAGCTGCCGGGATCCGGCAAACGACCGTCTATAAAAGTACCAAAGTTACCGTGAACTAAATAATCACAATACATAAATAAATACCTGTATATGCAACAATAAATTTAATAACGTTCAACATAGAAAGAAGAAAAGAAATTCCTAGACTTTTTGTACCTTATTAAAGTTATTGTTGCACAAACAGATATTTATTTATGTATTATGATTCCTTTGGTCCTGGTGATTTTGGTACTTTTACAGTTGTAACGCTGGACTTCTTTGTTGCGGCTGCTGCAACTTGTTAGCCGCTTCCAAACCTTTTGAGCAGGCTCAAGCCCTCCTGGGTGCTTACCGGGGATGCGGGCTCCATGCAGGGGGTTGGAAAGCGCCATCCCAACTTCTGTCATCCCGTATCTCTCCAGCAGGGTGTGGCCGGTGATGCTCCTCCACCTCTCCAGGGCAGGCACCGGAAGGGCTGCAGACCCTGAGACCATCAGCCTGAAAGCAGAAATGCTTATGGGACCCACTTTGTCATGAGGGGCTGTCATGAGTGACTGGCCCAAGGTCACTCCAACAGGTGCAAGTGGGGGAGCGGGGAATCAAACCCGATTTTCCCAGCTAAGAGTCCACATACTTAACCATTACACCAAACTGGCTCTACCACTTCACCGAAATGACATTTTAATGTGGACAAAAGAGCTACTATGCAGGACAGGAAGGCAAGGGGAGGGACGGTGGCTCAGTGGTAGAGCATCTGCTTGGTAAGCAGAAGGTCCCAGGTTCAATCCCCGGCATCTCCAAAAAAGGGTCCAGGCAAATAGGTGTGAAAAACCTCAGCTTGAGACCCTGGAGAGCCGCTGCCAGTCTGAGAAGACAATACTGACTTTGATGGACCAAGGGTCTGATTCAGTATAAGGCAGCTTCATATGTTCATGTCTCATTGTTCCAGCCACTATGGAAAATACCAAGCGTGGCTAGGCATTGAATTCTGTGTTCAGTTCAGAAGCACAGCTTTGAACAGAGGATAGCCAGTTTGGTGTAGTGGTGAAGTGCGCAGACTCTTATCTGGGAGAACCGGGTTTGATTCCCCGCTCCTCCACATGCACCCGCTGGAATGGCCTTGAGTCAGCTGTAGCTCTTGCAGAGATTGTCCTTGAAAGGGTGGTTGAAAGAGCCAGTTTGGTGTAGTGGTGAAGTGAGTGAATTCTTAACTGGGAGAACCGGGTTTGATTCCCCACTCCTCCACTTGCAGCTGCTGGAATGGCCTTGGGTCAGCCATAGCTCTGGCAGAGGTTGTCCTTGAAAGGGTGGTTGAAAGAGCCAGTTTGGTGTAGTGGTGAAGTGAGCGAATTCTTAACTGGGAGAACCGGGTTTGATTCCCCACTCCTCCACATGCACCCGCTGGAATGGCCTTGGGTCAGCCAGAGCTCTCTTATCTGGGAGAACCGGGTTTGATTCCCCACTCCTTCATATGCACCTGCTGGAATGGCCTTGGGTCAGCCATAGCTCTTGCAGAGATTGTCCTTGAAAGGGTGGTTGAAAGAGCCAGTTTGGTGTAGTGGTGAAGTGTGCGGACTCTTATCTGGGAGAACCGGGTTTGATCCCCCACTCCTCCACTTGCAGCTGCTGGAATGGCTTTGGGTCAGCCATAACTCTGGCAGAGGTTGTCCTTGAAAGGGCAGCTTCTGGGAGAGCTCTCTCAGCCCCACCCACTTCACAGGGTATCTGTTGTGGGGGAGGAAGTTAAAGGAGATTGTGAGTCACTCTGAGACTCAGAGTATAGGGCAGGATATAAATCTAGTATCATCATCTTCATCTTGTTCTTGTTCATGGATCCCCAGAACAGACACCCTGTGAGGCCTGTGGGACAAACAGAGCTCTCAGAGAACTCTTGAGAAAACAACTCTGAGAGAACTGTGACTGGCCCAAGGTCACTCCAACAGGTGCAAGTGGGGGAGCGGGGAATCAAACCTGATTTTCCCAGCTAAGAGTCCACATACTTAACCATTACACCAAATTGGCTCTACCACTTCACCAAACTGACATTTTAATGTGGACAAAAGAGCTACTATGCAGGACAGGAAGGCAAGAAGCACTGTCAGCGAGGTCCTCTACTACTTGCCTGCCCCAAAGCAAAGTGCCCCTTGGCAAACAATGCCCATGGCACGGGGAAACAGAAGCCTGTTACTCAGTGGCAGGGGCCAGACCAGGCCTGGGCTCTTGCCAGAACAGAAAAGGGCTTGGCATCTGCATCTTTGGACTCAAACTTGGGGCAGAGACATGACAAGAGGCCAGTATGGAGAGTGAGCGGGTGGCTTGCCTCTCCTCTCTGATGCAAGATACACACAGGCAGAGAAATCAGCATCACAGCGATGGAAGGGAGAGCTGCCTAGTCCAATTGAAACAGAATATCCAGCATGAAAAACTTTCCCCCTCCATCTTCCAAAAACCTCCAGGACCTCCTGGCTCGGTTCACTGTGAAACGGCTTCATTTTTCTAAATATTGTAACCCAGCCTTTGCATTACTTATGGTCTTTTTTAGACTGTTTTTCCAGTCCCGTTTCCAACAGACACCCTGTGAGGTGGGTGGGGCTGAGAGGGCTCTCACTGCAGCTGCCCTTTCAAGGACAACTCCTACGAGAGCTATGGCTGACCCAAGGACATTCCAGCAGGTGCAGGTGGAGGAGAGGGGAATTAAACCTTTCTCCCAATACAAGAACTCGTGGGCATTCGATGAAATTGGTTAAAACGGATAAAAGGAAGTAGTCCTTCACCCAAAGGGTGATTAACATGTGGAATTCACTGCCACAGGAGGTGGTGGTGGCCACAAGCATAGCCACCTTCAAGAGGGGGTTAGATAAAAATATGGAGCAGAGGTCCATCAGTGGCTATTAGCCACAGTGTGTGTGTATGTGTGTATATATATGTATGTATATATATATAAAAAAAATTTTGGGGCCACTGTGTGACACAGAGTGTTGGACTGGATGGGCCATTGGCCTGATCCAACAGGGCTTCTCTTATGTTCTTATGTGACACAGAGTGTTGGAGTGGATGGGCCACTGGCCTGATCCAACATGACTTCTTTTATGTTCTTATGTGACACAGTGTTGGACTGGAGGGGCCATTGGCCTGATGCCATAGGGCTTCTCTTATGTTCTTATGTGACACAGAGTGTTGGACTGGATGGGCCACTGGCCTGATCCAACATGGCTTCTCTTATGTGACATAGTGTTGGACTGGAGGGGCCATTGGCCTGATCCAACAGGGCTTCTCTTCTGTTCTTATGTGACACAGAGTGTTGGACTGGATGGGCCATTGGCCTGATCCAACAGGGCTTCTCTTATGTTCTTCTGTGACACAGAGTGTTGGACTGGAGGGGCTATTTGCCTGATCCAACAGGGCTTCTCTTATGTTCTTCTGTGACACAGAGTGTTGGACTGGATGGGCCATTGGCCTGATCCAACATGGCTTCTCTTATGTTCTTATGTGACACAGAGTGTTGGAGTGGATGGGCCATTGGCCTGATCTAACATGGCTTCTCTTATGTTCTCCCAGATAAGAGTCCGCGCACTTAACCACTACTACACCAAACTGGCTCTCAGGTCCCGGCAATATTACCTGGGGCCAAAGAAGTCCACGGCTCAGGTGCATGCATCTCTCTCTCTCTCTCCCCCTCCCTCCCTCTTTGTGATTCATACATAATATGTTTGAGTCCAGTGGCACTTTTTAAGACCCACAAAGTTTTATTCTGGGTAAAAACCTTTGTGCACACGAAAGCTTATGCCCCGAATAGAACTTTGTTGGTCTTAAAGGTACCACTGGTCTCCAACTTAATTCTGCTGCTTCAGACCAACACGGTGGCACACCTGAAACTGTCATACATATAATATTTGTGGCTTTCTCCCCCATCAGAGGAAGCGGGAAGTTTCTCTCCAGACAAGTTTCTGTGCCTTGGATGAAGGCTTAATTTCCACCAGAGCATGTAACAGGAGCCAGGTCTTGACTGGAACAGTCACCTCTGTATTCAGTTGAGCCTTGCTTTCACCACTTTCTGCTAGACCTCTCCTCCCTTCCCATCTAATATAAAACAAAGCAGCAGGGATTCTGGGATGGAGAGTATGGTTCCTTTAAAGGGACAAAACTAGGGTACTGTCCGTTTCACAAGCCCTGCCCCCACCCCTCGCTCCTGCCTAGAGTTCAGAGCAGGGCCCACTTACCGAATGTTCTCTTGGCAAACAGCACGGACAAAATCCTGGACGTGAGGCTGCGAGAAGTGTTTGTCGTAATACTCCGTCAGCTTAGCATACATGGTCGGCACTGCCATGAAGACGTTGACTCTGGGGGCTTGGGGGTCCAGGAACCGCTCCCAGACCTGGAACAAAGATGCAGGGGACCGTGTAAAGGACCACACTGGCCAGGCCCAGCTCTCGCTTTGAGTAGGTTGAGGGCAGCTCTTCATACCCTGCAGCGACTGGAGACTGAGGAGAGCCCCTTAGCAGAAGGAAGGGACTAGTTGGGTGGGAAACAGAACTGGATAAGGCCCCGTCACACACATGACTGTCATTTAGAGGAGGGCAAGGAGCCGTTCCACTTGGCAGCCAAGGATAGACCCAAAGCAATGGGCTCAAATTATAAGCAGAAAGGTACCGGCTGGATATTAGGAAAAACATTTTTATGGTCAGAGATGGAACCAGCTGCCTAGGAAGGTGGTGAGCTCCTCATCATCGGAAGTCTTCCAAACACAGCTGGATGATTATTTGTCAGAGATCCTTTAGGCTGATCCTGCATGGAGCAGGGGGTTGGACTAGATGGTCTCTATGGCCCCTTCCAACTCTAGGATTCTATGAAATTGCCTTATGTGGTCCAGCAAGGTCAATTGTATCTACTCAGACAAGCAACAGCTCTCCAGGGTCTCAGGCAGAAATCTTTCTCATCACCTCCTGCCTGGTCTTTTCAACTGGAGATGCTGTCGGGGATTGAACTTGGGACCTTCTGTATGCCAGGCAGAGGCTCTTCTACTGAGTCACGGCTCCAGGCTCATTCTTCATCCACCCCAGGGAACCACAAACAGGCATTTCCACGTCTTTCAAGACACTGAGCTGGCTAACGCTGCAGCCTTTGTGTAGGAACTGTGACAAATGCCAACCTGGCAGATAAAAGTGGGGTTCCGCTGGCAGCATCACAGCTCACCTGTCCTGCTTGGCCTTTTTTCCTTCCTCTTGCCCCCCTCCTTCCATTCTTTGTGAATTGCAATATTAATTCACTATGCAGAGTCACTGAGAAAGCATGCCATGCCTCAGATCTACTGTAACACTGGCTATTCCTTCTGTTACCTTTATACCAGGGTGCCCAACAGTAGCTCTCCAAATGTTTTTTGCCTACAACTCCCATCAGCCGCAGCCATTGGCCATGCTGGCTGGGGCTGATGGGAGTTGTAGGCAAAAAACATCTGGAGAGCTACCCTTGGCCGCCCCTGCTTTCTACACTTTGGCCACAAAAAAAAATTGTGCCAAAGTTGTGTCTGAAAATTAAACCTTTTAGTGACATACCTTGGTTTTAGAGAGGGGTATACTGTAAATTATTCTCATTTTGTTTGGGCAGGATAAAGACTAGATTTACACTCCGTCCTTCTCTCTGAATCAGAGTCTCAGAGCAGCTCAAAATCTCCTTTATCTTCCTCCCCCACAACAGACACCCTGTAAGGTGGGTGGGACTGAGAGAGCTCTTACAGCAGCTGCACTTTCAAGGACAGCTCTGTAAGAACTATGGCTGACCCAAGGCCATTCCAGCACCTGCAAGTGGAGGAGGGGGGAATCAAACAACCTTCTCGCTGCTTGTTTTTATTTGCCATCTTCTCTTACTTATGCTTTACTTTTGTAACAGGCTTTGGCCACGTGCAATAAAATCTATCTACCCATTATTAAATATTGTAAAAATAAAATGTCCTGATGGCCCAGGCTAGCCTGATCTCACAGATCTTAGAAGCTATCCTCAGTTGTGACCAAGATAAAACAACTTATTAAAAATAAATTCACGGTCAACACCACCACCCTTTCCTGAAAGCCATTGGCTCTCCCAACAGGTAAACACATGAAGCTGTCCAATCCTGAGTCAGCCCATTGGTCTATCAAGACCACTGTCATCTGCTCGGACTGGCAGCGGCTCTCCAGGGTCAACTGAGAACTTGCATGTTACCAGCTCCCTGATTATGTTTTAGTTGGAGATGCCAGGGACTGAACCGGGGACCTTCTGCATTCACAGCACACGCTCTAGCACGGCACCACGGCCCCTCCAGCTTACTGGATCAATCCTCCTCATTTGGTTAGGTGACTGGGGGCTCTCAAGGCCTGAGTGGGCAGCCAATCCCAGACACGTTTGCAGGCCAGGTCTCATCATGAGTGTCTCTCCCTGGCTGGCCTACACCCAGCTCTGTTCTTATCCCTGCAATGAGCACCGAGCGAGGAGGAAGAAGGCCCATTAACAAAGAACAGATGTCGGCCTCCTCTTCCCTCCCCACTCCTGACAAATATGCTGCCTAACAATTCATGACACCTTAAGCCTCCCCCCCACCCCCCGCAGCTCTGCTCTCAGGCCCACAGATGCACACACAACTTTGTTGTTCAGTCGCACAGTCGAGTCCAACTCTTTGCGTCCCCCTGGACAAAGTCGCACCAGGCCCTCTTGTCTTCCACCATCCTCCAAAGTCTGCACATGCAACAGGGAATGACAAAAGCATAAAACGACTGCAGGAAAACCAGCTCTGCCTCCCTTTCATCACTTCTCACTTTCCTAAGCCCCCACCCCTCCTTCTGATTTGCCCGGCCACCTCCATCATCCCCCCCACGCACTTAATGCCTGAAATTCCTCCTGGAATGTGCCTCTAAATCAGCTGCCTCCCCATCCCAGAGGGAGAACATAAGAGAAGCCATGTTGGATCAGGCCAATGGCCCCTCCAGTCCAACACTCTGTGTCACATAAGAGAAGCCATGTTGGATCAGGCCAGTGGCCCATCCAGTCCAACACTGTGACACATAAGAACATAAGAGAAGCCCTGTTGGATCAGGCCAGTGGCCCCTCCAGTCCAACACTCTGTGTCACAGAAGAACATAAGAGAAGCCATGTTGGTTCAGGCCAATGGCCCATCCAGTCCGTGCACAGAAGAACACAAGAGAAGCCATGTTGGATCAGACCAATGGCTCATCCAATCCAACACTCTGTGTCACATAAGAACACAAGAGAAGCCATGTTGGATCAGGCCAATGGTTCATCCAGTCCAGCACTCTGTGTCACAGAAGAACATAAGAGAAGCCCTGTTGGATCAGGCCAATGGCCCCTCCAGTCCAACACTCTGTGTCACAGAAGAACATAAGAGAAGCCATGTTGGATCAGGCCAGTTGCCCATCCAGTCCAACACTCTGTGTCACAGAAGAACATAAGAGAAGCGCTGTTGGATCAGGCCAATGGCCCATCCAGTCCAACACTCTGTGTCACACAGTGGTCAAAAAAAACAGGTACCATCAGGAGGTCCATCAGAGGGGCCAGGACACTAGAAGCCCTCCCACTGTGCCCCCCCTCCCCCTGAAGCACCAAGAATATAGAGCATCACTGCCCCAGGCAGAGAGTTCCAATGATAAGCTGAGGCTAATAGCCACTGATGGATCTCTGCTCCATAGGTTATCCAATCCCCTCTTGAAGCCGTCTATGCTTGTAGCCGCCATCACTTCCCGTGGCAGTGAATTCCATGTGTTCATCACCCTCAGCCCCCTCAGATGCCCAGAAGGAGGTTGCATTGGGGTCACACAGACAGCACCCCAAAGGCAGTGGCTGCAGATCCACATGGTTCCTGTGCTTAAAACATATTTAAGTGGGTCCTCCCAGGGACCTCTCCTCCTACCCAATTTCTCAACAGTTCCTCTGCCCTCACAAAAAGTATGCTTTAATTTGAAGAAATCAAAGAGCACACACATGAGCACACACCCAGTCTAAGACACCTTCTAGCTGTGCTCTGCTTTCCAAACAGAGCTTCCCTTCTGCCCCCCTCCCTCCCTCCCTCTCACTGCATCAATTACTTGCAGACAGGATATCCATAAACTCTCGTTTTATTGTGTTTACCCAAAATTTCCCAAAATGTTTCCGTGTTTCCGTCAGCCCCCAGAGATTTTAAAATCTCAGGGGGTTTGGAAGCCCAAGCAATAAATGCCTTTCCCGTTGAAGGGAATCAGAAGCTCCAAGAGGTATCAGCCTTGCCAGTCCTGGGAGACAGGACTCTGACATGCCACACAGGGGACGTGTCTGGATTATACATCAGGGTGGAAATCTCCTTCACCTCCCTCCATACACATCTGGCATGTTAAAATTTGGGATCAATTTAATATGCACAAGATTTCAACATTCGTGAACCATCACTTCATCGATTCGGAGAAAATTTACAATACATTTATCTCTATTTGGGCCCCTGTACTAAATTTCATGTTGCAACATAACCTCCTCCCCCTCTAATTGTTCCTATCACTCTTGGTTACTTTTCTAATCTCTATACAACCTGAAAAGCCCATCTCTGAGAGTTATGCACAGTAGACTTAAGAACATAAATACATAAGAACATAAGAGAAGCCATGTTGGATCAGTCCAATGGCCCATCCAGTCCAACACTCTTTGTCACACAGTGGCCAAAAAAATTACACACACACACACACATATATATATACACTGCGGCTAATAGCCACTGATGGACCTCTGCTCCATATTTTTATCTAACCCCCTCATGAAGCTGTCTATGCTTGTAGCCACCACCACCTCCTGTGGCAGTGAATTCTACATGTTAATCCCCTTTGGGTGAAGAAGTACTTCCTTTTATCTGTTTTAACCTGACTGCTCAGCAATTTCATGGAATGCCCACGAGTTCTTGTATTGTGAGAAAGGGAGAAAAGTGCTTCTTTCTCTGTTTTCTCCATCCCATGCACAATCCTGTATACCTCTATCGTCACCCCGCAGTCGACATTTCTCCAAGCTAAAGAGTCCCAAGCGTTTTAACCTTTCTTCATAGGCAAAGTGTTCCAACCCTTTAATCATTCTAGTTGCCCTTTTCTGCACTTTTTCCAATGCTATAATACCCTTTTTGAGGTGCAGTGACCGGAATTGCACACAGTATTCCAAATGAGACAACACCATCGATTTATACAGGGGCGTTATGATACTGGCTGATTTGTTTTCAATTCCCTTCCTAATAATTCCCAGCATGGCGTTGGTCTTTTTTATTGCAATCGCACACTGTCTTGACATTTTCAGTGAGTTATCTATCACGACTCCAAGATCTCTCTCTTGGTCAGTCTCTGCCAGTTCACACTCCATCAACTTGTATTTGTAGCTTGGATTCTTGGCTCCAATGTGCATTACTTTGCACTTGGCCACACTGAACCTCATCTGACACGTTGACGCCCACTCACCCAGCCCCAACAGATCCCTTTGGAGTGCCTCTCAATCCTCTCTGGTTCTCACCACCCTGAACAATTTAGTGTCATCTGCAAACTTGGCCACTTCACTGCTCACTCCCAACTCCAAATCATTTACGAACAAGTTAAAGAGCATGGGATCCTGTACTGAGCCCTGCGACACCCCACTGCTTATATGTATATAGATATAGATATCTCTTGAGTATTTTAAACTCTGTAAAGGTATGATAAGAGCCCCGTGGCGCAGAGTGGTAAAGCTGCAGTACTGCAGTCTGAGCTCTCTGCTTACAACCTGAGTTTGATCCCTGCGGAAGCTGGGTTCAGGTAGCTGGCTCAAGGTTGACTCAGCCTTCTATCCTTCCAAGGTTGATAAAATGAGTACCCAGCTTGCTGGGGGGAAAGTGGAGATGACAGGAGAAAGCAATGGCAAACCACCCCGTAAAAAGTCTGCCGTGAAAACATTGTGAAAGCAACGTCACCCCAGAGTCAGAAACGACTGGAGCTTGCACAGGGGACTACCTTTTTTTAATGGTATGATATAATTTTGCACATTGCATTTTGCTCTTTTTAATTGTATCTATCAATTTTCTATAATAAAGATTGTGTTGTGTGTGTTTGTGTGTGGGGGAGATTATGCCAGGCTACCCCCCTTCAGCACCGTTAAGACTATCTCTGGTTAACAAAGGGGCTTCAAACAAGGGTTTCAGGTCATGGTTTGACAGATCCAGGCTGGGTCGATATTGCCAGATCTCCGAAGCTAAGCGGAGTCGACCCCAGTTAGGACTTGTTGGAGACCATCAACACAGTCTGCAGCTGCTATGCAGAGGAAGGCAATGGCAAACCACCTCTGGTCATCTCTTTTTGCGTGAGAACCCTACGGGGTCAGTATAAGTCAGCTGTGACTTGACAGCACTTTCCAATCGCAGTAGAGCGGCTCACATTTGGATGATCACACTGATGTTAGCAAGATTCATCCACGGTTTCATGGGGTGGCTGGACATGGTATTGTTGGAACTCTCTGTCTGGGGCAGTGATGCTCTGTATCATTGGTGATTGTGGGGGGAGCACAATGGGAGGGCTTCTAGTGTCCTGGCCCCACTGATGACCTCCTGATGGCACCTGGGGTTTTTTGGCCACTGTGTGACACAGAGTGTTGGACTGGATGGGCCACTGGCCTGATCCAACATGGCTTCTCTTATGTTCTCATGATGGTGTTTGGGGAGCAACAGTGGGAGAGTTTCTGGCCCCACTGATGGACCTCCTGATGGCACCTGGGTTTTTTTGGACCAGCATGTGATACAGAGTCTTGGACTGGAGGGGCCATTGGCCTGATCCAACATGGCTTCTCTTATGTTCTTATGTTTGGGGCAAGTGATGCTCTGTATTCTTGGTGCTTTGGGGGTGGGGGCAACAGTGGGAGGACTTCTAGTGTCCTGGCCCCACTAGTGGACCTCCTGATGGCACCTGGGTTTTTTTGGCCACTGTGTGACACAGAGTGTTGGACTGGAGGGGCCACTGGCCTGATCCAACATGGCTTCTCTTATGTCTGGGGCAGTGATGCTCTGTATCCTTGGTAACTGGGGGGGCACAGTAGGAGGACTTCTAGTGTCCTGGCCCCACTAGTGGACCTCCTGATGGCACCTGGGGGTTTTTTGGCGACTGTGTGCACAGAGTGTTGGACTAGATGGGCCATGGGCAGGGCCATAGCCAGGATTTCATGTTTGATGGGGCTCACAGCACGATTTGTTGTTTGGTGGGGGGGGGGCACCCAGTTTGATGGCCTTGGGCTCTCAGCACTGTGAGCTGCCTTGAGTTCCACAAGCTAACCCCTTTTCACCCAGACAGTCACAGCGGCTCTGCTCCTCCCACCCCATTCTTGTGTGCCCCTCTCTCATAACATATACTTAACCCATTTTCATTTTATGTATTCTTGCTTTCTAATGGCAGATGAGAATTATGTTTATAATGTATAGATTGATGCTGATAGGTAAATTAGGTGGACTACAACTAGAAAATACATGTCCTTTTGTGATTTACCTAGATTTGCAAAAACACCAACTGGCAAGAAACTTTATTACCTTTTATGGCTATCCAGACCAAATGGCCAAGCCACACCGTTTTACCACGTGATCACAGTCAGTTTGCCCTCTTAATCAACAAACTGCATGTATTTCAGTCCACAATACCCGACCCCCTCGTCTGATGAAGTGTGCTTAGAGAGCACACGAAAGCTTACGTTCTCAATAAAACTTGGTTGGTCTTAAAGGTGCACCTTGACTCCTGCTTTGTTCAACTGCTTCAGACCAACACGGCTGCCCGCTTGGACCTCTCTGAGAGACAGAGACCTCTCGACTCCCCCCGCCCCTTCGCTCTGCACCCTGTGTTTCCGAGAGAAAGAAGAAAAAAGACTGGTAGCAATGCTACGACTTGTTCAGAGTGGTGGTGAGCAAAGAGGACAGACTGGGGGTCCACCAATGGAGGGGCCATACAGTTGGGGGGGGTTAAAAGGATGGGCGTGGCCCCCCCCCCCTGGGCTGCAGCTACAGGCCTGGCCATCGCCTGATCCAACATGGCTTCTCTTATGTTCTTACGGCTGACCCATGTGGTGGAAAGTGCTATCAAGCTGCAGCCAGCTTATGGTGACACTGGAGGGTTTTCAAGGCAAGAGACCTCCAGAGGTGGTTCACCGTTTCCTGCCTCTGCGCAGCAACTCTGGACTTCCTTGGTGGTCTCCCCTCCAAGGACTAACCAGGGTGGATCCTACTTAGCCTCTGAGAACTGACAAGACAGGACTGGCCTGGGCCACTGAGGTCAGGGTTTCCGACCCGTGGCAGTAGATCATTAACTGATGGGTCTCACTGCAACTAGAGCCCCTTGGCACAGCCCGTTGGTAAAGCTGCATGACCTGAGTTCGATCCCGGCAGAAGCTGGGTTCAGGTAGCCGGCTCGAGGTTGACTCAGCCTTCCATCATAAGAACATAAGAGAAGCCATGTTAGATCAGGCCAGTGGCCCCTCCAGTCCAACACTCTGTGTCACAGAAGAACATAAGAGAAGCCATGTTAGATCAGGCCAATGGCCCCTCCAGTCCAACACTCTGAGTCACATAAGAACATAAGAGAAGCCATGTTGGATCAGGCCAATGGCTCCTCCAGTCCAACACTCTGTGTCACACAGTGGCAAAAAATTTATATATATACACACACACACATACACACTGTGGCTAATAGCCACTGATGGACCTCTGCTCCATATTTTTATCTAAACCCCTCTTGAAGGTGGCTATGCTTGTGGCTGCCACCACCTCCTGTGGCAGTGAATTCCACATGTTAATCACCCTTTGGGTGAAGAAGTACTTCCTTTTATCCATTTTAACCTGTCTGCTCAGCAATTTCATCGAATGCCCACGAGTTCTCCTTCCAAGGTCAGTCAAATGAGTCCCCAGCTTGCTGGGGGGAAAATGTAGAGGACTGGGGAAGGCAATGGCAAACCACCCCATAAAAAGTCTGCGGTGAAAACGTGAAAGCAGCGTCACCCCAATCGGAAACGACTGGTGCTTGCACAGGGGACCTTTCCTTTACCTTTTACTCTTTCTTTCTGAAGTTTAACTGTTTCTAGTATTGATTCCCACATAGAATGAACCTTTTTAACATCTTCTGTTGTGTTGTTCTGGCTCTGATCAATATTTTTTTTCTGCTTTTTGGAGCTGTTTGTCCAGTTCTGAATTTTCATATCTTAAATCTCTTATTTGCTTACTGAATTCCAATACTTTTTTTCTGAAGTTCTTGAATTATTACATCTTCCTTTTGTAAAAAACTGTGGTGTGCCACACAGTATTTTGCAGCGGCCATATCCGAGTCTGGAGATTGCAAGTTAAACGATTCAGGAACTCTTGCAGAATCTGCTTTGATGTGATGCAAGAGGACACATCTTGCACAATGGAACATTAGGTGAATGAACTTGGGGCCAATGATGCAGATACTGAAGGAAAGTTGTTCCCATATTCATTGGAAATTTTTCTTAGCCAATCACAGCATTGCTCCCTGAATTCAGAGTCTGTCTTCTTGTCTGCTGGAGGGAAACAAAATCTGAAGACCTCGTTACAATGTGACTGGTCCAGCTTCGAAAACAAGAAGAACGAAACAACGTGAAATGCATCTTTGTTTGGCTTATCAAACATATTCGGGCCCAGGCGGAGATGAATCGACTTCTTCCCAACGGCAGCGGCTCCTCCCGGGTCGAAGCCCAGAGCCAGAAGCTAGAGCCAGAGAAGCTCTTCCTCCCACTTAGGAGGGAGCGGTTGCTGTAACAAAGGCGGCTTGCTCATCTTCACTATCCAAACCTATCCTTCACTGCAGCTTGGTGGAGGGAGACCAATTCCCACTAACAACCCTCTGAACGAATACACAGAGGACAAGTTCTACTATGTTTGGTGTCCAAATCAACTGAAAGCACAGCTACCCTGTTCAGAAAGAGCTCCACTACTGGGTGCCAGAGCCCAAGCAGCGTGCCCTCTAAGCTGAGTTAGCGTGAGCTAGCTCACAGGTTATTTTTAGCCTCCAGCACACACATTCTTCTTTTAGCTCAGGAAGGATGACCCCAGAGCACACTAATGTGCACAGTAGCTCACAAATTAACACCAGGAGCTCGCAAGGTAGAATTTTTGCTCACGAGACTCTGCAGCTTAGAGGGAACATTGCTGCCAAGGTGTGATACCTGCTGGGAACTTCTCAGCGTAATCAGCCTGGCTGGAGGGACTGAGGCTCCGATGCAGGGCAGGGATTCATAGAATCATAGAGTTGGAAGGGACCTCCAGGGTCATCTAGTCCAACCCCTGCACAATGCAAGACACCCACAAATACCTCCCCCTAAATCCACAGGATCTTCATTGCTGTCAAATGGCTAGCTAGCCTCTGTTTAAAACCTCCAAGGAAGGAGAGCTCACCACCTCCTGAGGAGGAAGCCTGTTCCACTGAGAAACCGCTCTAACGGTCAGGAAGTTCTTCCTAATGTTGAGCCAGAAACTGTTTTGGTTTAATTTCAACCCATTGGTTCTGGTCCTACCTTCTGGGGCCACAGAAAACAATTCCACACCATCCTCTCGAGGACAGCCCTTCAAGTACTTGAAGATGGTGATCCTATCACCTCTCAGCTTCCTCCTCTCCAGGCTAAACATGCCCAGCTCCTTCAACCTTTCTTCATAGGACTTGATCTCCAGACCCCTCACCATCTTCATCACCCTCCTCTGGACCCCTTCCAGCTTGTCTATATCCTTCTTAAAATGTGGTGCCCAAAACTGAACACAATACTCCAGGTGAGGTGTTACCTGAGCTGAGTAAAGCGATACCAGCACTTCACATGATATGGACACTAGACTTCTGTTGATACAGCCCAAAATTGCATTGGCCTTTGTAGCCACCGCATCACACTTTTGACTCATGTTCAGTGTATGGTCCACTAAGACCCCCAGATTCTTTTCGCACAGACTACTGCCAAGACAAGTCTCCCCCATCCTATAACCATGCATTGGGATTCTTGTGTTTGTTGTCCTTCCGTTTGCTTGCCCCACTCCGGGAGTTTCCAGAAATCCGTAGAGAGAGGAGGACTCCTTTCTTGAAAGGCAACCTGGGCCCCCTTGCTGTTTGCTATGCCCCGGAACAGTTTGTGTGCTCGGCACGACTCTGTTTTAATCATTTATTCATCCACAGGGCTCGCTGCTCCCTCAGCGTCGCAGGCTACAGCTTTTAAACCCTTGCGACGCTGCAGGCATGCTGAACGGAGCAAACCCTTTCCCCAGGATCCGAGAATCTAACAAAATATGACAGGCTCCGCTTTCCTTTTCCTTTTTCTTTTTTAATCTCTCTTTCCCCCCTCCCCCACCTTTCTCTCCCTTACACATCAAAAAGCATTACTCGGTAACAGATGCTGAGGGAAAATGGCAGATCTGGCGAGAAGGAAAGGAAACTGATAACTTTCCCAAGCTGAGATTGGCGAGAAATGATATGGCAAATTTTGTCCTTCAGCAACTCAACTCCTCCCACAAGCATTCTTTCTCTCTCTGAGTCCAGAAAGAAGGATAACTTTCTGAAAACTAAGATGCTCTGACTATCAACTTTCCCCAGATAAAGTCAAATCTGTACTGCTTTCCTGGGACTGCATCTTTTCTCTTTTTTTTGCAGCTGATTTCAGGGAACCCTGAAGGGTTTTCAAGACAAGAGACGTTGAGAGGTGGTTGGCCATTGCCTGCCTGCTGCAGAGCAACCCTGGGCTTCCCTGTGGCCTCCCCTCCAATTCCACACCACCCTCTAGATGACAACCCTTCAAGGACTTGAAGATGGTGATCCTATCACCTCTCAGCCGCCTCCTCTCAAGGCTAAACATGCCCAGCTCCTTCAACCTTTCCTCATAGGACTCGGTCTCCAGACCCCTCACCGTCTTTGTCGCCCTCCTCTGGACCCGTTCCAGCTTGTCTATATCCTTCTTAAAATGTGGTGCCCAAAACTGAACACAATACTCCAGGTGAGGTCTTACCAGAGCAGAGTGAAGCGATACCATCACATCACGTGATCTGGACACTATACTTCTGTTCAGGCCTCGGATTCAGGGGGAGCTCACAGGAGCGCAGTTCCTGAACCTTGCTGAGAGTTCCACCTCCTCCTTCTGAGAGTTCCACCTCATCCACTGAATAGTAGGTGCAGCTGCATAACAATCCCTAGATGAATCCACCACCTATTTTTCTACAAAACGACCTCTGCTTCTGTTGATACAGCCCAAAACTGCATTTGCCTTTTTAACCACCACATCACACGTGGCCCACACAGTCTTATGAATCCATTTTGACCACTGCTGACATCCTATTGCACCCAAACAGCCCCATTTTGGGGTGTGGGGGAGGTTCCTTTCAGGGGCTTCCCATCCCTGTAGTTGAGCCTGGATGCCCAAAGCGAGCTGATCCCACCCACTACAGCAGCAACGAGCTGGGATGTGCAATAACCCATCTGGCTCTCTGCTCAACCACAAAAGCTCGAAGGATGACCTTGTTAGGCCAGTCGCTATCTCTCAGCCGCAGCAGCCTCGCAGGGTGGTTGTTGTTAGGATAAAACGGAGGGAGGGGAAATGGTGTAACTAAAAGCAGAATGTCAAAATTACAAAGTGCACTTCTTTTGGCCTAGCTCCGGGGTGGCCAAACTTGCTTAATGTAAGAGCCACATAGAATAAATGTCAGCTGTCTGAGAGCCTCAAGACATGAACGTCAGATGTTTGAGAGCCACAAGGCAGGCAGGCAAATAGATGGCAGGAGGGAGGGAGAGATGGAAAGAAAGCAACTTTAAATGCATTCTCTGCGCCAACGGCTGGCTTGGCTTCTCAAAGTTGGCCAATGGGGTGGTGGGGGCTGCAAGAGCCACACAATATGTGTGAAAGAGCCACATGTGGCTCCTGAGCCCCTGTTTGGCCACCCCTGGCCTGGCCCGATCTTGTCAGATCTCAGAAGCTAAAAAAGGCTGGCCTTCCCTAGTATTTGGCAGGGCAACCTTCAAGGACTACCAGGCTCATGACGCCAAGGCAGGCAACAACAAACCACCTCTGAAATGTCTCTTGCCTTAAAAACATGTTTAGAATGCCATCTAGTGGTGCATAATGCTAAAAGAGCTAGAACTTCTGGCTGCCAGACAACCTTAGGATCTCCTGGCTATACTATGCATAACACCATACGATAATTATTAACTAGTTATTATGCATCTCTTTTGTGCTTTGTTCATGGGAACTTGCATTCTGTTACTCAGATTTAATAATGACATTTCTGGGGACCCTCACTGAAAAATGTTGGCCCTTTCGTACACAGCACGCTCCGGTGACAGTATTAAGAACATAAGAGAAGCCATGTTGGATCAGGCCAATGGCGCATCCATTACTCTGTGTTACACAGTGGCCAAAAAAACCCTGGTGCCATCAGGAGGTCCAACAGTGGGGCCAGGACACTAGAAGCCCTCCCATGTGCCCCCCACCAAGCATCAAAATACAGAGCATCTCATAAAAACATAAGAGAAGCCATGCTGGATCAGGCCAATGGCACATCCAGTCCAACACTCTACAGTGGCAGAAAAACCCAAGTGCCATCAGGAGGTCCACCAGTTGTACCAGGACAGTAGAAGCCCTCCCACTGTGCCCCCCCCCCAAGCACAAGAATACAGAGCATCACTGCCCCAGACAGTCACATGATAGACAAAACAGCACTGCTTTTTAAAGCAGCTCCAACCAAGCACTTATCCTCGCTGGCCAGACAGAAAAGATCACATCAACGAAGGAGGATCCAAAGTGGCTGAGAGAAGCCCCACGACACAGCCTCACAAACCACACGGCAGGCTGCGCAACAAGCAGCTGGCAACGCTGGGAACACAGGGGCAATGGATAAACCTTTTATTAATAAATGATTAATGGGCAGTAATATCCTTTAATAACTTCCAATAAAAGGATGCTAGGAAGAGCTTTAGCAAGAGACTCCTAACAGATGGTGCAGTCAAGTGAATCGCTACGCATGTCGCTGCTGCCCGGGGAGAGACGCACACCTTTCTTCAGTCAAGGGTACCTGGCATTCTGGGGCTCTGCTGATGCTGCAGAGAGCTGCATCGCAGGAATGGTTTGGGAGCTTTTATCACCACCTGGAGCTGGCAAACTCCGCACCAAAGGCATTGCCCCAGGCTAAATCTCCCTTTGCCAGTTCATGAACTGTTGGGAGTATGAGCTTTAAGAGGCTGCAGCCTGCTTCTTCAGACAGAGACGTGAAGGGAAACCAAGATGGGAAACTCCAAAATCAACCAAACGGAAGCCAGGTAACCCCAATGTGAACAGAACAAAACAGGGCCAAGGCAGACAGTCCGTGCCGCGCCTCACAGCCAGGGAGAACTACAGCCAGAGGGTAGCTGTGTGTTGTCTGTGGCAATCAAATTCTGAAGCGCCGCAAAGGACCAACTGGGTTCTGGACTGTGGCATGCAAGAAGGAAGGGCTTCTCTTCCCTCACATGGTTTTCCAGACCCAAAATGGCCAGAGGGGAGGCTGCGTGCATACTGATTACTTGAACATGCAGTCCCCTCCCAGGCAGATAACACCTCCTGGGTCCAGTTTGGCGTAGTGGTTAAGTGTGCAGACTCTTATCTGGGAGAACCGGGTTTGATTCCCCACTCCTCCACTTGCAGCTGCTGGAAGGGCCTTGGGTCAGCCATAGCTCTCACAGAGTTGTCCTTGAAAGGGCAGCTGCTGTGAGAGTCCTCTCAGCCCCACCCACCTCACAGGGTGTCTGTTGTGGGGGGAGAAGATATAGGAGATTGTAAGCTGCTCTGAGTCTCTGATTCAGAGAGAAGGGTGGGGTATAAATCTGCAGTTTTCTCCTTCCTTCCTTCGAGCCAGTGTGGTGTAGCGGTTAAGTGTAAAGACTCTTATCTTGAAGATCCGGGTTTGATTCCCCGCTCCTCCACTTGCAGCTGCTGGAATGGCCTTGGGTTAGTCATAGCTATCTCAGGAGTTGTCCTGGAAAAGGCAGCTTCTAGGAGAGCCCTCTCAGCCCCACCCACCTCACAGGGTGTCTGTTGTGGGGGGAGAAGATATAGGCGATTGTAAGCCACTCTGAGTCTCTGATTCAGAGAGAAGGGTGGGATATAAATCTGCAGTCTTCTTCTTTCTGGTCTGAAGTCTCTCCACTATGACACTTTAGAACTCAGCTCCCCAGGGTCATTTGT